>NC_052614.1:31504998-31804998 GCF_016545825.1 Eucalyptus grandis | reverse complement strand
GAAGACGATCCCATCTATTACTTTCGTAGTGGATTCGGTTGTCAAAGTCCAAATCCTATGGGATTTATTATATTTTGTAGCCCATTCAAGGTACACTCATGTTATTCCACAATGAAATGCAAGAAGTTTTTGCCCCCCAAATAAAAAAGAAAAAAACAGCTCTGTCATACCAATGAAAACAACACAAACAATTATACTATTAGTCTATAATAGAGGGAAAATTGTTCAATTAATCATAAACCCATTACACGGATGTCGATTCAATCCTAAACATTTCCCTTTTACTATTTAAGTCACAAAGTTTTGTGCAAATTTCCAATGTAATTCTTCGTGATAATTTTTATCAAAAATCGCTAACGTGGTAGTATGCCACGTAGAGCAATCAACAATAACTAGACCGTCATATCATCGATTTTTTACAAAAAATCAACTAGAATGACTACATTAGAATTTGACAGAGAGGTTTATGACTAAATTGTCCAAATCAAAATGTTTAAAATTCAATTGATATTCATATAATTAGTTTAGGACATTGATTGGATAATTTATCCCTTTAATAGAGCTCTCTTCTCCAATGGAGCTCTTCTCCACCATCTTATAAGTGGTAATTTGCCCTAAGACCGCTTCATCTAATCGCAACCCTTATCTAAACTAAGTGACCCTATCCCTCATCCCCACCTTTGTCCTCCTTTCTAAGTTCCCTCTCTCCTATCCAGAATGTAAACATTTTTGTCCTTGCCTGAAAACCTTTACTTCATCTTCCCCTCTCTGTTCTATAAAGAATCTTTAGCATCCCTATTCACGTTCCCTCTTTTTCAAATGGATTCTCCACCTCCCCATCCCAGAGTTCCAAGAAACTAAATGCCCCATGCCAAAAAGTGGGCAAGTCTCACAGGTAAGTTGTTTGCAAGCCTAGTTTCAATTTCCAAGCATTTCAATCAACCATGAAGAGGCTTGGGGCACTGAGGATGTAAGGTTCACTTAGTTGTATCAAGGTATAATTGCACTTCATTTGAAAAATGGTAGTGGCAAAAGGAGAGTTCAATGGTATCCCCTCGGTCCTTTTCTGATAGCCCTATGCTTCTTCCATGTGACCATGAGTATTTTGTGTTGACACTGTGTGGGATTATATTCACTTCCAACAATTAGGTCCTCAAGTAAAAAGTAAAGGTGTCAAAATGGGTCTTAAACCCATATATGACCCATTTAAATCATACATGGGTCATATAGGGAACACTTACTTTTGAAGTGGATCATATATAGGTCACTTACATTTTGAAAATATTAGTTAAATGGGTCTTAAATTGATTGGACTTAAAAACCCATTTCCAACCCAAACTTCACAATCCCCCTTTTCCCATTTAACTTTACAAAAATCGAAATTAGAATTAATTTAAATTTCTTTTTTTTTTCTTTCATTTTCTTTTCTTTTTTATTTCTCTTTTTTTTTCCTTCTTATTTGTTCTTTCTTCTTCCTCCTTCCTTAGCTAGTGGCTGGCACGGGGATGGCCAGTGACCAGCCAAGCGAGGCTTAAACTTGTTGGATCTGGCGAGACTCAAGCTCGCTAGTGTCGGGCAAGTTCAATCTCATTGGCATCGAGTGAGCTCGATCTCAAACTCAAGCTCACTAACGTCGGGAGATCGGCGAGACTCAAGCTCATTGACATCGGGAGATCGGCAAGCCTCAAGCTTGCTGGCGTTGAGTGAGCCAAGTCACTCGAGCTTGCTTGTGACTAGCGGCCAGCCAAAGAAGAAGAAAAAGAAAAAAAAAAATTAAAAAATATATTTTCTGAAAAATTAAATTAAATTAAATTAAATAATTGATTTAAACAAAATTATAAAACTTTTCCATTCAATTTGTATTGCGTTTAAGTGTTTTTAGCAATATCATTTAAAAATCATAAGAAATGAGCTTTCTTAGGTTTAGTTAAATGTTTTTCACATTTTTTTATTTACTAATTTTTATTGTTTAAGTTACTTTTAAAATTTGATGTGAAGTTTTTACTCAAGTAATATGTATATGAAGAGTTTAAAGTGAATTCAATGGGTGGGAGTGGATTAACCTAAATTGAATTAAATATTAATGTGTTTTGGTAATATGGGTTGGATCGAAATGGGTTATCAAATTTACATTAGATGAAAATTAGTCAAAATGAGTTAAATGGGTCAATATGGGTTGGATCATTTTCAACATGACCTAAACCCAACCCGACTCGATCCACCCATTTGAAGGCCCTACTTCTAAGATGGGCCGATAATTTTGCCTCTATTTATTTCAAGGAAAATAATTAATTTGGAAAATATTTTCCTAAAAGTAATTGTTTGTATCATTTACAAAAATAAATAAAAAAATATAGCTATCATCCATGAAGATATTTAGATATAAATTATTGTTGATAATGAAAATAATATATATTAACTAATTATTTCAAATTATATAACAGATTATTTTAGAAAAAATATTTTATAAATTTGTTAACAAAATCTACAGAGCTTTTATTCCTAATTGAAACAAAACAAAAGAGGATTATAACCGTAGGCTGAAGAGGAGACTCAATTTTTCAAATGTGTGGGCCTCGCTCGTGAACTTGATTTATACTACGATAATCAAGGAGAAATAGTCTTTTTGGAACACATTAATAAATGCAACTTTAATGATCTTCCTTCCGTGTGACTGGGTCGATATGTAACTCTGATGCTCTTCACCAATTAATTAGAGAATTAAAAAAAAAATCACGTCTCATTTAGATGAATTTAATCTTAGACAATCAATTCTTCTAAAACCTAGGCAACTTAGTACGCAAAATTTACCTGGAAGGAATAGTTCAAGTTTTCCACAAAACTAATATTCGAATGCCTCATTCCGTGTTGAAATTTTTAGTACGATTTATGGCTACCGTGAATGTTTCTGAGCAATTTCTTCTCTGTCTCTCTAGCAAACCATGTGTGCGCCGGTGGTCAAGCAATGGGGTTCGTTGGAGAAGCAAAGGCCTCGTGACGATCCTTAAATGAGTCCATGCCTTGTCTATTGAATTCCTTTCCAAGCCCCGTCTGCTCCAGCCAACTTCGTGACCATATTTGCGAATTCTTGAATGGGTGGTGGATGTCGATGGCATTTGGAAATGGCGGCCGACCGACAACGGAAGTCCGGTGATGGACATTGACCGATTCACCGTGAAGTGAGTTGTTGGTGTTCTGGTGCTTTGATTGGTGCAAGGTATGAGCGAGTGGGTATGCTTTCGGTCCTGTGAGGAAGACGATGAGAGGGAAAGAACAAAAAAATTAAAGAATTATTGCATGTTTGGGGAGTGTGTAGTTATGAAAGTAAGGAGGATTTGCGTGGAGCTGATGCAGTTTTAATAAAAGTGGGCTTGTCATGGCTATTTCCTAATTTGGGCTTAGTTAGGTTAGAAAGGAAAAGAGGGGGGCCAAATTAGTAGCCCAATTTCGTACCCGTGGCCCAGATCCTACAGTCCACAGCAGTTCGTATTCTGACCGGGCCCAAGGGCCCAGCCAGAGTCCCTATTTTCTGACTATAAAAAATTTAAAAGAAATTAGAAAATAAGTTAGGAGCAGGTCTTGATTAGGTTGTCTTATTTTAGTGATAGATGTAGCTTAGCTCTATTTAGTTAGCATTCATTTGGTTTAGATATTTTAATGAGTACCTCTGACTTTATTATTGCTTTAGGTAGAGCAGTCTTTGAAAAAAGGAATTGGACTCATTTGAACTTAATTCATGGAAGTTGCTGTCCTAGGGCTTAATAACAAGGCCATATTATATATTATATGTATGTATTTATATGTATATGTATATTCTATTCTTGGTGCTTTATGGTGTTTAACTTTCCCAACACCTTACTTTTATCACATTGATCGTGACTATCTACTTTTCCTTGACTGTGCAATCACTCATGATTAATATAATGGTCAAAGATTGCCCTAATCAAACCAATCAAAGTTAAGATATCAAAAGAGCACTAATTAGATAATTGGTGTACTTTAGATTTCTGGTTATACAGGATACCTATATCTCAATTGATTTTTAACCAACTCAAATAGGCTCATGATGTCTTATAATTAATTGAATTAAATGAAAATCCCAACTTCATGCAAGGTAAGAGTCTAGGAGAAGCCATGCTAATTGTGGATTGTTGGTCCGCCTTTGGCATTACATGTAAATCCGTCATTTTCTTGACTCAGTGTCACCAGGTGTCACCGAAATTATGACAATAGCTATCAACGAATAGGATAGAAGAGACATGGTGGGAGATTTTTTTGAGATGGATTTTCGTATAAGACAAGATAGTCATATACATGTTTGAAATGGTATTTGTTGGGCTTAGTTTGTTGATCATTGGAGAAATATATAATTTTTTTATTTGGTGGACTTGCCTTTATTTTCAATAAATATATGAATATATGTTTTGATAATAGATTGATATGAGTTATGCATATGAGACTGCATCCTGAGTAGGAGAACGATTGTTCCCCTATGCTTGTAGAGTTAGGACGCAACTCAAGGCATGTGCCTAATATTTGATACGATTCAGCCAAAGAAATTGCACCACGTGTATATTACGATCCACATTGAAGTAAGAGAAATCAGCAAAACAAGTTCCACAACGTTAGATCTACTACTAATATAGAGGGTAGGGATCTTTTTATGCTCTAATAGCTTCTGCCTATTGCATCTTCTTTAGCAGGGAAACGCCACTAAATCTTCGGATGTCATGTTTAAATTACTATTTATATAAGAGCTCCGTTTATTTTGAGAAAAGTTAATAATTTGAAAAACAGTTTTTCTAAAATGATCGATTGTATCATTTGACAAAATTACTCCATGAAAAATGTCTATTGCTTGATATAATTACTCAGTGAAAAATATTTTCATTAGTAGCAACAATAATTTTCATATTCATTCAATTTTATAAATGATATAAGCGATCATTTTTTGAAAAATATTTTCCAAATGATTCTGCTTCTTCTCTTTTTTCGAAACAAATGCATCCTGGATGACGTGTGATTTTGCAATTACATCTCAAGATATCAATGGTCATTATGATCGAGTTTCTTCAAGTCCAAGGAAGAGATGTAAGTACTTCTAGAAACAACAGACGTGATGAATAATAAAGACTGGATCTCCACAGTCAAAAAGAGAAAGGATATGCAAAAAAGGTCATTCAGTATGGCCAAACGAGGGAATTAGATCATTCAGTTCGATTTGCATCAAAGATTAATATAGGTACAATGATAGGAATGATTTCTGAACTTTGATCCAATGTGTAATATCTTTTCCAAACATTTAATTTGTTTCTTGTGGTTCATAAACTTTGGTTCAATGCACAATGTCGAGTCCAACGTATAATGTCATACTTGAATTTTAATTTATTTGATGTGGTTATTGCACTTTTAAATATTTTCATATAATTTATGGATTATCCTGAATATTATCATTTATATTGAATAAATTAAAAATTTAGGAATTATATTGCTTATTGCCCAAAATTTAGGAATCGCATTGTCCAAATTAAAAATTTATGCATGATTTGTATATCGAATAAAAGTTCATGGACTATCTGATAGATAAAAAAGCAAAAAAGAGAATTATCTCGAGAGAACGCAACCGTGAAAACCCAATGCAGACGCAATGAAGTGGTCGGTCGATGAGTTGGACTTGGCGTGGAGGGCAGGGTCACCTTTTGCTCTGAGGGTTTTTCACTCGTTCCGATTTGACTTTTCCTGCAACTGCAATTTAGTCGTTCAATCCACTTTTGTCATGTTCACATTTTCTTGCCAATTTCATTTCTAGGACTTTAATCTCTTGGTCATTGTCAATTCCAAGCCCTTCATTTATGCTCTTTGGAGCTGCAACGCTTGTAAAATCTCTCTTTTTTTTCATTTTTTCTTTTTTTTATATTCACTAGAAATTCTAAAACTTATTACAAAAATACAACTAAACTTTAAAAATTATATAAAGTGCAATTAATTTATAAAACTCGTCAAATTGATTAAATCAAGTCATTTCGTTAAATTCATCCAATTTAACTAACGAAAAATAACGACGTGACTTTTTAATATTACCTATTTCCTATGTAGCGATAACATGGCTAAATTATAAAATATAAGACTAAAATAACATCATTGTGATCTAAATTTGATTTAGTACTATTTTTATTTAAATTAAATTTTAAAAAAAGCTTATATATATGTTAGGAGTTAGACGAGTAGGATTGCAAGCCCTTGCCATCGCCCCACCATTGTCAAGAGGGGCTAGTGAGGGTGGGATGAGCCGAAGGGGGTCGCTTGGGCTCAACCAGGGGCCGACAACCCTTGCCGCTAGTAGGCGAGGGCGACGACCCTCCCTTGACCCTTGACTAGGTCTACGCAAGGGCTGGTGACCCTAGCTCGATCTACGCAAGGGTCAAGAGAGGGCCACAACTCTTGCCTACTACTAAAGAGGGTCGTTGGCCCCTAATTGGGCCCCGACAACCCCTGCCGGCTCATTGACACCCTCGCCAGCTCCTCTTAGTGATGGTGGGGCGGTAGCAGCAGCAAGGGCTTGCAACCCTACTTGACTTACTTCTCTTTTTTTCTTGAATTTAGCTTTTTTTTGTAAAAAAACAAATATTTTAAATTAATTAGCATTAAAAATTAGATTCAGACCAAAACAATGTTATTTTAGTCTTATATATTATAATTTAGCCACATTATTGCCACATATGAGAGGGATAATATTAAAAAAATCATGTTCACATTTTTTGTTAGTCAAATTGAACGGAGTTTATGGAATGACTCGATTTAATTAATTTGACAAGTTAGTTTTATGACTCAATTGTACTTTGCGATAAATTATAAAAATTTTAGTTAACATATCTTGTTCTTCCTTTTTCAATTTCTTATTGCTTTGGAACTCGAGTTCGGACTACAATCCTTCCGTGATCTTTAGCCGTCGGTTTCGCCTCAGGAATTCTATCCCCATAAATTGTACGGAATGATTTATACTCGAAATGGATGAATTAGTACAAATAAAGCAATCACCAAGAAAAGAGCAAAATGACCAAACTAGTTTGGAGGAGCAACACTGCTTAATGCAATAGGTATTCCATTAATTGATTTAGTAAAGAATATCTGGCGATGTGAAATATTTTAATTATGGGGTAGGAATCAATGGATTTGCTCATTACTTAACAACATGGAAAGAATATTCCATACGCGCAATTAACCCGTAGTCAGCCAAATTTGGCCATCAAGAAAGGAAGGTGCAGCCAGGAGTAAATCAAAGGGAGATTTGGCGACCGTAAATCACACCAAAATAAAGAGGCTAAAATCTTTGAATCCGAGCGAACAAAGAGAATTTTTTTTTTGCACGATAAAAAGAAATTCCTTGCAAATAAAGGAGATTCCATCAACCCAAACTTTTACGAGAATGTTGTTACACGACGTCTTCTCTAAACAATATGATGATCACTTTTTCCATTATCTTTATTAAAATATAAAATTTAAACATTAATAAGAATCGATCAGGTGGAATCGAAGTTCACCGCTCCACCACTCCACTGCTTTCAATTTTAAAAAACCGAAAACTGGATCGGTGACTCTTGAAATCGCTCTGATTCGGTCCTGGCGGTTTTTTTTCCTCGTCCCTAAGGGTGGGCCTTTACGGAAAGGAAGGCGCAAAGGGAGGCGCGTGGTCAGACGCCGAACCTTCCGCACGACCGAAAGTTTCCTCCACGCGTGGGAGGAATCTTCTACACACGCGCATCGTCCTTAGAGTAACATTCCGATTCCTCCTCCTCAACCTCAATCAAAACGTGCATTCTAGCATTCTCTCGATCCGCGTTCTCTCTTACATAAAACCCACGACCCCCCACGCCGAAGAAAGCACGGAAAATCATATTCTCTGCCAAAAGCCGCCGAAGACAGCAAGAGCAAACCGACTCCTCGCGACTTCTTCATTCCTTGGTTCTTCCGTAGCAGGTGAGCTGCCAGAAGGGGTGCCGGCGTTCCTTCCTTCCTTCCCCGGAGATGTGCCTGGTGTTCGTGTGCGACGAGGACGAGCGGGTGGTGGCGCGGCAGGTGGCGCCGGGGGCGTGCCCGTACTGCGGCGGGGCGGTGCAGGCGGTGGACGTGGAGAGCCAGTGGCGGTTCTGCTTCCTCCCGCTCTGCTTCCGCACCAAGCGCAAGTTCTACTGCTCCCTCTGCGCCCGACGGCTCGTGACCCAGTACTAGCCTTCCTTCCGCCGTCGATTCTTCCCCTTCTCTGGAGCCTCTTCTTGTTAGTTGCTGGACTTGTGCACAGGATTTCTTCTTAGGTTGTGAATTCTTGAAATTAGAGATGAAGTATAGGGTTATATGGCTGGATTCGTTAGGGCTTTTTTTTTGCTTTTTTCGGTGGTGATGGAACTGAAATGATGGAAAGCGTGCCTGTGAAAACGCGTTGTACACTGAATCGATCAGATGGGTTGTTCAATTTTGCTCTTTAACTTTTAATTCTGTCCAATTTTGACTTTTAACCCCTTTTTAAGCAAGGGAATTGAACCGACAGATCGAATCCGCCTGTTATGAGAGGTTTTGGCAGGAGTTGGCCCAGTTCACGACTTCAAATATTTCAAATCGAAAATAATTGGCTAAGTTCTTGATTTGATGTGTGAAACCAAATCGAAATTGTAAATCGAACTCATTCAACTTGTGAATCAGACCATCGGGAAACCAAATTGAGACCAACCAATCGGGTTCTCATTTTTAGGGTACATTTTTTCCTAATTTTCCTTTTCTTTTAAGAAGTAAAGAAAAGAAAATCGCTAAAATTTTAAATCAAATCAATTAAAAAATCAAACCAAATCGGGAATTAAATTGGGATTATCAATATGATTTTTAATTTCACGATGAAACTAAATCGCTAAAATTGCTAAAATCTTAAATCAAATCAATTAAAAAATCAAACCAAATCAGGAATCAAATTGGGACTATCGATCCGATTTTTTAATTTCACGATGAAACTAGCTCCAAGAACTAATCAACCCCCAATTCAATCAGGTTGACATCGATTTCTATTCGGATCTTGGACTCTTCTTTCCATTGTATCACGTGTCTTTTTTTCCTCCTTCTTCTTCATCTACTCATTCCTCCATTTCCACCAAAGTACCTTACGAATTTACGAATAGGACCATCTGGTGGACTCAGCTCGCTATTGCTGCTCAGTTCTTCGTGCTCCGGCCCAACAAAACATGAAAGCTTTGGGTCGGGCTCTGTCACATTCTCCGTGGATCATTTGCTCTTTTTCGGGTCCAATTGGCTCTCGAAGAAAAGTTTGAGACCCTTCCGGTTCAGCCCGATTACGTAATCCCTCGGCTCGATTCGCGGGTCATTGACTTGACTGCGAAGAGGGAACCCGTCTTATATAGTTAAATACTGGGACGTGGATTAGCGAATCCGGTTCCATTGTTACATGCGCGGAACGTTGAAGAAAACTTCGAAATAGGCGGATGTTTAGGGCCTATTTTTAAAATTTGTTTCCATTCTTCAAAATAATTCTTTTTGTTCTTTTGTTCCGGGGAACAAACAAAAAAATAAAAACATGTTTGATAAAAAATTTATTTCCTGAAATAGATTTGGAACAGAAACAAGAAGTAGAAAAAATTAATTTCTTGTTCCAAAAACAATTTCTATAATCTATTTTTTCTCTTCTTTCTTCTTCTCTTTCTTTTTTTCCTTCTTCTTCTTCTTCCTTCTAGCCAATTGCCAGACTTGGCCATGGCCTGTGCTAGCGATCTCGCCAGAGCATCGCCGGCCTCGGAGACGCCGAGCCTCGCCGTGGCCTTCGGCGAGCTCACTAGTCCTTGCCTTGGCCTGGTGAGGCTCCAGCGAACTTACTAAATCTCGCCCCATGGCCGGTGATGGCCAAAGAGAAAAGGAAAAAGGAAAAAAAAGGAAAAAATAGTAAAATAATTTTAAAAAAAAAAATCTAAAAACCCTACCAAACATATTTCTATTTTGGAAGTATAGATTTTGGGAAGTTATCAAACGAGTTATTTTACTCAGAAATTATTATTTTTTTGTAAGATTAATTTTTTTTTTTTGTAAGATTTGCTTAGAAATTGTTCCCGATAACAAAATAAAAAAATTATTTCTCATAAAAAATTTTTTCCGGAACAAAATCGTTACCAAACACACCTTTATTATGAGGATATGAGGAAGGTGAGGCTTCAGATAATTTGAAGTTTCAATAATCGAATTGGAAGGATCAATTCAATTGATTAGAATGAGAACTGAAACTGGCATTTGATCGACCTAATGCCATATGAAATGTATGACGTAGGGTGAGAAGTCAACATGCTTAATCAATTAACCAATATCATAAAGAATATTTGTTTTGAAACTCTCTCTAACCCTACATTCAATTGGTGGATTATAAGTTTTGCACATCACTTACGTGTAAATTTAATAGAAATTAGATAAGCGAGTTTTCTCAGGAGGGATGATGTAGATTACGAAATTTTTCCGATGACATGACGTTAATGGATTCAAGAACTTTGAGCTTAATTATTTTTAAGACAATTGGAAAGCAATTACAAAATTCTCATAAGTCATGTTGAAACAGTCATGCCTCATGCATGCATTTGTCATCTCACACAATTTAACAATTGTCTCGGGGGCCATAAGAGTTTAGGTAGAATCTTGTGAAATTTAGGCTTATGATTGCAAACACTATGGATGGAGAAATTATTAGAAAAGTCTTAAATCTATTATATTATATTAATTTAGTTCTAAACAATTCACTTACAAATTTAAGTCCTCAAACCTTTTGACAATTTATCAATATAATTATTCCTATCAATTTTATTCGAAAATCATTAATGTTGACCTTAACTGTCTTATAAGGCACTACCAATGCTAATGTGAAATTCTTTTTGAATTTTTTTCGTAAGTTTTTGAATTTTGACAATCATCTGTGCCCAGTTGCAACCCATTTGTTGAGTCCTAACGACTAGCCAAGGAAGAAGGTAAAAAAATAAATAAATAAAAGAGGAAAAAAAAAAATTTAAAAAAATTTGTTCACATTAGCGTTAGCCATACTATATAAGGCGCCCAACTTCCACATCAACAATTTTTGGCCAAAATAAGTTGAAATGACTACATCAATAAATCATCAAATATTTTGAATTTCTTATATTAAAATTCAAACATTAATTATATTTAAGTAAAATTAATTTTTAATTTAAAAATTTATTATTCGAGAAAAACGGAAATTCTACTTACTTTCATTCCACCTTCTCATGAGATAATTTTATCCATTATATATAAATATTTTTTTATATTTGATTTTTCTTATTTTGAGTAGACATAAAATACAAAGTATGATAAATTTTATTTAAAGGGAAGGGCGTGGCCAGACCCCAAATTTTCAGTCCGCACGTGGGTGAGGAATCTTCTAGACACGCATGACATGCGGATTGCGATTCAAATTTCATTAAGGGTCTATTCATTTCGCGGAAAATGGGCAATTTCAACAAAAATATTTTCTCATAAGTTATTTTCTAGGAAAATGATAATATTTTATGGTATTCAGCTAAAATCGAAAATATTTTCTGGTATTGGTAAGGAAAATATTTTCTAAGACTTCACCACTTAGGCATGTATCAAATCCATCAAATATGAATTTACCTTTAAATCCGAGCAAACTTGTTTCATAACTTTGTTCCATAATTGTCACCAAATGATCATCTACTCTAAAAAAATATTCGTATGGATTTTAAAAAGAAGCAAAGGAGAAAAAGAAGTAAAGCATCTACAACCCTAATGAGAATCTTTCAATTGAGTGGCATGTTCACCTCTCGCGTCTTTTGTGTTCCAATAAATAAAATAAAAAATAAGCAAAGCATATAGAGCCATTTGTTTGAGCAATGTACAAGTGCAGGGTAGAGTAAATAAAGAAAATGATAAGCATGAGTGCAGAGTGCGAGCTTGAGATCGATGAGCTAAAGGTTCGCTTAGCAACGGCTGACAACTAGACAAGAAAGAAAAAGATGAGAACAAAGAAAAGAAAAATAAAAAAAAAAAAATGGAAAAACAATAAAAAAATGAAAAAAAAAAAATAAAATTAAAAATAATTCGAATAAAAAAAAAAGAAAATGAAGAAAGGGAAGGAAGAAGTGAGGATTTGTAGAGGTGTGAGATAAAAAAGATCAAGAGAAGAAAAATTTTTTTACTTTTCAAAAGTGAAAATATTATCTCTTAATTTAAAAAAAAATTCTTTCATAGAAAATTTTTTCTAAAGAATTCATTTTTAGGAAACAAACACTAAAAAATCTAAAAATATATATATTCAAAAATTATTTTTTCAAAAATTATTCTTAACGAAACAAACGTAACCTAAAACTCCTCTCTACCATTCCTCCGATCTACGTCCTCTGTACTGTACATAACGTCACACGAGACGTGACGGGACAAGACCAAGGAAAGGTCATTCCACCTGCATCAGCAAAAGCCGAAGAAAATCAAGAGCAGACCTCCTCCTTGCAAATTCCTCCTCCTCCTCCTCCTCCTCCTTCCATAGAAGGGAACTGCCAGAAGGGTGCCGGCCTTCTTTCCGCGGAGATGTGCCTGGTGTTCGTGTGCGACGAGGACGAGCAGGTGGTGGCACGGCAGGCGGCGCCGGGGGCGTGCCCGTACTGCGGCGGGGCAATCCAGGCGATGGACGTGGAGAGCCAGTGGCGGTTCTGCTTCCTCCCGCTCTACTTCCGCACCAAGCGCAAGTTCTACTGCTCCCTCTGCGCCCGCCGCCTCGTCGTCCAGTCCTAGCCCTTCCGCCATCGGTTCTTCCCCACTCCGACGACCGCGTTTTTTCGGGGTTTCGACCTTGTTAGTCGCTGGTGATCGTGTGCAGAATTTCTTTAGGGTTCTTGAAGTTAAGAGATGAGGTATGTGGATGTATATGGATGGCTTCGTTAGGGTTTCTGAAAAGAAAACCCTAACGGGGAAAAGGGTGCCTGTAAAACGCGTTATACAGTGAATCGATCGGATGGGTTGAACTTTTAATTCTGTCCAATTTTGACTGTTAACTCTTTTGAGATCTTATTGATCGTTCATTCTAGGAGCGACGAGCGTGCACGAGAACCGAACGAATTGAAAATCGAATCGGATTCAGTAGAAATTGGCCCTATTTGCAACTTCAAAATTTTTGAATCGGGAATAATCAATTCAACTCCTACCTCCAGGTGCGGAATTGAAGATCGATCAGACTGAAATAATTTTTTCTTAATTTTCCTTTTCTTTAAATAGTAAAAAAGACCGACAAAAAAATAGTAAAAAAAAGAAAATTGTCAAAATCTTAAAATTGGATCAATCCAGAAAACAATTTGAGAACTTAAAAGACCATCGACCAATATAGTTTTCGATTCCCATATGGAACCAGCTCAATTTGAGAACTGATCATTCCTAGTCTAGTTAAATCCATCAGGTTGACACCGATTTCTATTTGGATCTTGGACTCTTCTTGACGAGCGGGTGGTGGCGCGTCTGGCGGCACCGGGGGCGTGCCGGTATTGCGGCGGGGCGGTGCAGGCGATGGACGTGGAGAGCCAGTGGCGGTTCTGCTTCCGCACCAAGCGCAAGTTCTACTGCTCCGTCTGCGCCCGACGGCTCGTGACCCAGTACTAGCCTTCCGCCGTCGATTCGTTCCCAGCTGTGGAACCTCTTCTTGTTAGTTGCTGACAGTGACGACTTGTGTACAGGATTTCTTCTTAGGTTGTCAATTCTTGAAATTAGAGATGAAGTATAGGCGTATATGGCTGGATTCGTTAGGGCTTTTTTTTTTTTTTTTTGGTTCTTTTTTCGGTGGGGATGGAAACTGAAAAGATGGGAAAAGCCCTGACGGGGGAACGCGTGCCTGTGAAAACGCGTTGTACAGTGAATTGATCAGATGGGTTGTTCAATTTTGATCTTTTAACTTTTAATTCTGTCCAATTTTGACTTTTAACCCCTTTTAAGCAGGGAAATTGAACCGACTAAAAACTCCACTAGATCGGATCCGCCTATTACGAAAGGTTTATGCAGGAATTGGCCCTGTTCACGACTCCAAATTTTTCGAATCGAAAATAATCAGCTAAGTTCCTAATTTAAGGTGTGAAACCAAACCGTAATCATAAATTGAACTCATTTAATTCATGAACCAGATCAATGGGGGAACCAAATTGGGACCAACCAATTTGGTTCTCATTTTTAGGGTATTTTTGTTCTAATTTTTCTTTTCTTTTAAGAATTTTTAAGATCAATTCAGAAATTAAACCAAATTGGAAATCGAATTGGGACTATCGATCCAGTTTTTTAATTTCAAGATGAAACTAGCTCCAAGAACTAATCAACCCTAGTCCAGTCAATTCAATCAGGTTAACATTGATTTCTATTTGGATCTTGGACTCTTCTTTCCATTGTATCACATGTCTTTTTTTTTTCTTCTTCTTCTTCATCTACTCATTCCTCCATTTCCACCAAAGTACCTTACGAATTGATGGCGGAGAAACAATAGGACAATAGGACCATTTGGTGGACTCAGCTCCCCATTGCTGCTTAGTTCTTCGTGCTCCGGCCCAACAAAACATGGAAGCTTTGGGTCGGGCTCTGTCCCATTCTCCGTGGATCTTTTGCTCTTTGCGGGTCCAATTGGCTCCCGAAGAAAAGTTTGAGACCCTTCCGGTTCAGCCCGATTACATAATCCCTTGGCTCGATTCGCGGGTCATTGACTTGACTGCGAGGAGGGAACCCGTCTTATATAGTTAAATACTGGGACGTGGATTAGCGAATCCGGTTCCATTGTTACATGCGCGGAACGTTGAAGAGAACTTCGAAAGTGGCGGATGTTTAGGGCCTGTTTGTTAAAATTTGTTGATGTTACTCGAAACAATTATTTTTTTTTTTTTTTTTTTTGTTTCGGATAATGAAAAACAAATAGAAACTTGTTTAGTAAAATTTTTGTTCTCGAAAATAAATTTGGAACAGAAACAAGAAGTAGAAAAAAAGTAATTTTTGTTTTCGAGAACAAATTTCAGAATCTATTTTTTTCTCTCTTCTTTCTTCTTCTCTTTCTTTTTCCTTTTTCTTCTTCTTTCTTTTGGGCCGCCGGCCTTGGCCATGGTTGGTGCCGACAACCTCACCGAAGCATGCCGGCCCCCAGAGATGTCGAGCCTCGCCATGGCCTTTGGTGAGCTCACCAGGCCTCACCCTAGCCTGGTGAGGCTCTAGCGAGCTCACCAAACCTGCCCTGTGGCTGGCGATGGTCAAATAGAAAAAGAAAAAGGAAAAAAAAAAAAATAATAAAAGAATTAAAAAATTAAAAGAAATAAAAAAAATCTAAGAACCCTATCAAATGTATTTTTATCTTGGGAGTATAAATTTTGGGAAGTTACTAAACGCATTTGTTTGCTTAGAAATTATTTCCGAAAACATAATAAGAAAAAAAATATTTCTCATAAAAGTTGTTCCGAAAAACATAATTGTTACCAAACGCACCCTTATTATGAAGATATGAGGAAGGCGAGGCTTCAGATAATTTGAAGTTTTGAGAATCAAATTGGATGGATCAATTCAATTGACTAGAATGAGAACTGAAACTGGCATTTGATCGACCTAATGCCATATGAAATGTATGGCGTAGGGTGAGAAGTCAACATGCTTAATCAATTAGCCGATATCATAAAGAATATTTGTTTTGAAATCCTCTCTAACCCTACATTCAATTGGTGGATTACAAGTTTTGGGCATCACTTACATGTAAATTTAATAGAAATTAGATAAGCAAGTTTCCTTAGGAGGGATGATGTAAATTACAAACTTTTTCCGATGACATGACGTTAATGGATCCAAGAACTGTGAGCTTAATTATTTTTAAGACAATTGGAAAGCAATTACAAAATTCTCATAATTCCTGTTAAAATAGTCGTGCCTCGTGCATGCATTTGTTATCTCACACAATTTAACAATTGTCTCGGGCGCCAAATAGTTTAGATAAAATATTGTAAAATTTAGGCTTATAATTGCAAACATTGTGGATAGAGAAAATTATCAAAAAAATCTTAAATCTATTATATGATGTTAATTTAGTTCTAAAAAATTCATTTACAAATTTAAGTCCTAAAACCTTTTGACGATTTACCAATGTTGTCATTCTTGTCAATTTACTTGAAAATTACTAATGTTAACACTAATTGTCTTACGGGGCACAACATGAATAATTTTTTGATTTTTTTTTGTAATTTTTTGATTTTTGACTATCATTTGTGGCCGGCCTAAGGAAGAAGGTAAAAAAAGAATACAAGAAAGAGGAGGAAAAAAAGATTTTCTACATTAGCGTCGGTTGTGCCACATGGGGCGCCCAACTTTCACATCAACAATCGTTAACCAAAAATAAGTTGAAATTATTATATTAACAAATCATTAAATATTTTGAATTTCTTATTGAAATAAAATTTTAATTTTTTTAATTTAAAAGTTTTTTTGGTAAAGATTAAATTTTTTTTAAAGAATTTAAAAAGTTTGTTATTCGAGAAAAATAAAAATTTCATTTATTTTTATTCTATTTCCTAATTAGATAATTTTATCCAGCTTATATATATATATATATATATATATATATATATTTTTTTTTTTTTTCCGACGTTTCCTATTTTTGAGTAGGCAAAAAATATAAAGTATGATAAATTTTATTTAAAGGGACCAAATTTTCCGGGCCGGGACCAGGGAAAGTCCCCGTGGGCGAGGAATCTTCTAGACACGCATAACATTCGGATTACGACATCCGGATTCCTCCTCAAATTTCATCAAAACGCCTTCCTAGTATTCCCTCGATCTGCGTCTTCTGTACATACGTCACACGACAAGCGACACGCGACGCGAAGAAAGCAAGATAAAAGCCATTCCCCCCCGCATCAGCAAAAGCCGAAGGAAAGCAGGAGCAGACCGACTACTTCCAAATTCCTCCTCCTCGTCCTCCTCATTCTTCCATAGCAGGGAGCTGCCAGAAGGGTGCCGGCCTTCCTTCCGCGGAGATGTTGTGTTTTTTCGTGTGCGATCAGCAGGAGAAGGTGGTGTCAGCGGCAGGCGGCGCCGGGGGCGTGCCCGCACTGCGGCGGGGCAGTCCAGGTGATGGACGTGGAGAGCCAGTGGCGGTTCTGCTTCCTCCCGCTCTACTTCCGCACCACGCGCAAGTTCGGCTGCACCATCTGCGCCCGCCAGCTCGTCGTCAAGTCCTAGCCCTTCCGCCATCGATTCTTCCCCACTCCGACGACCGCGTTTTTTCGGGGTTTCGACTTCTTGTTAGTCGCTGGTGATCGTGTAGAGAGTTTCTTTAGGGTTCTGGTTTCTTCAAGTTAGAGATGAGGTATGTGGATATATAATAATGGCTGTGGCTTCATTAGGGTTTCTGAATAGATGGGAAACCCTAACGGGGGAAAGGGTGCCTGTAAAACGCGTTATACAGTGATCGGAGGGGCTTTTTTAATTTTGATCTTGAACTTTTAATTCTGTCCAATTTTGACTTTTAACTCTTATGAGCACGTATTGATCGTCCATTCTAGGAGCGTGCATGAGAACCAAACGGATCGAAAATCGAATCGGATTCAGTGTTTTTAAAGGATTCCATAGAAATTGGCCCTGTTTGCAACTTCAAAATTTTTGAATTGGGAATAATTGATTTAGTTCCTAGTTCCAGTGCGGAATTGAAGATCGATCGGAGACTGAAATATTTTTTTCTTAATTTTCCTTTTCTTTAAATAGTAAAAAATAGAAAGTTGTCAAAATCTTAAAATTGGAGCAATCCGGAAACTGAATTGGGACTGACCATCGACCAATACGGTTTTTGTTTCCCATATGGAACCAACTCAATTTGAGAATTGATCATTCCTAGTCCAGTTAATTCCATCAGGTTGACACCGATTTCTATTTGGATCTCGAACTCTTCTTTCTATCGTATCACTTTTCATCTTCTTCTTTGGAGGGACTCAGCTCGCAATTGCTGCTTAGTTTAGTTTCTTCGATAGCGCATGGTAACATTTCTATTTCTCGAATTTCTGTTCTTTTGTTCTCAGGAACTAAAAAAAAGTAAATCCGTTTAATAACTGTACCAAGTTGTTTTTCTATTTTCTAGAATAGAAAGTTAGCCCGGAAATAAATTTGGAGCAGAAACGAGAAGCAAAAAAAAGTTACTTTTGTTCTTGGGAACAATTTCTAGAAATAAGTCAATTTTCTTTTTTAATTTTTTTTATTCATCTCTTGCTGTGGCCACCTCCAACTGCCTAGAGCCATCGCCGACCGCCGTCGCCACCGTTGCACGACACCGTCATCGTCGACCGTCATCGCACAGCCCATCAGCCGATGACCGCCAGCCACCAGAGCGGCGGCGGCGGCCGGTCGGCAATTCGTGAGCAAAAAAAAAAAAAAAAACGAATAAATACAAAAAAGAAATTGTTGCGTTACCAAACGCATTTATATTCTTTTTTATTTCAAAAGTAGAAATTTTGTGTAATTACCAAACGAATTTTTACTCGAAATTGTTCATCGGAATAGAAATAAAAAGAACTATTTTTAAAAAAAAAAAAAAAAAAAAACTCTTCCCCAGACAAGAAGCGTTGTTGGGCAGTTTTGTGGTCCGGCCCAACTTAACATGAAAGCCTAAAATATATGATAGCACTGGCCTTAGTTGGAGCAAATGACGATCCGGAACAATTTAGGTCCGGCTCTCTCACATTCTCTCCCAAGAAAGCAAGACGAATGGCGGACGACCCGGAGTTTACCCGTGGATCTTTAGCTCTTTTCGGGTCCCATTGGCTTTTGAAGAAAAGTTGACCCTTCCGACTCGGCCCGACTGCATAATCGCTCGGCTCGATTCGCAGGCCATTGACTTGTCTGCGAAGAGGAAACTCGTATTATATAGGTGAAGCCAAATTAATTGCAGGATTGATAAAGAGAAGACACATGCCAGAAAAGAATAAGAGAACTTGCAACAATAGTAGCCCGAAGATACTCTCTTGAAATAGTAGTGAGAAGCATCATCAATAGAAAGGGACATCAATTCGAAAATGGTGTACGAAGAACGGAAAAATAAATAGAGCATTGGATATTTATCTTGATGAGACATCAATTCAAAAATGGTGTGAGACTTGAAAGAACGGAAAAATAAAGGTGGTGTCTGAGAGTCGAACGAGATTGGAATTAGGGTTTTGTTGAGTCAAGTTGAGAGGCTTGAAGAATGAGAATGGAATTAGGGTTTTGTTTCAAATTCAGAAAAGATGTGTGAAAAAGCAAGATTTGTGAAGATAATAGGAACTTTTGACATTCCTAAAAAATAAAAAAAATAAAAGAATCAGTCAGGTCTGAGTAGTCCAAGTAGGCAATTTCACTCTTGGAACCAAGAATTTGACCAAAATTCATTGGTTTGGATTGCATGGAATTGAAAACCAGATCAGTGCTCCTATGAAACACATGGAACAAGCCAATTCGATCCAGTCTTGAGCAATTTATTTTGCTCACCACCAGTTCAAAGAAGGTGAATACTTATTATGAGGATATGAGGAAAGCGAGGCTTTAGATAGTTTGAAGTTTCGAATATTTAAATTGAATTGGGCAGATCAATTCAGTTGACTTGAATCATGTACTTGATAGGTGGGTTATGTCGTCAGAGACATCGTAGAGAGAGTTTCCGTTGGAGGAAACGTGGCCCTTTATGTGATACAAACGTATCTGATGACACGTCCTTAATGGATCCAAGAACCATTATCTTAAGATATTTGGAAAGCGATTACAAAATCCTCATAGTCCCGTTTGAAATAGTCATGCCTCGTGCATGCATTGCTCATCTCTCACAATTTACTAATTGCCTCGGGGGCTGATAGTTTAGATAGAATATTGTCAAATTTTGGTTTATGATTGCAAACACTGTCAAAAGAGCGAGAAAATTACTAGAAAAGTTCTAAACATATCGTCACATATTAATTCAGTTTTAAATATTTTACTTTGACTAATATAAGTTCTAAATCTTTTGATGAGTTATCATTACAATTATTTTTGCCAATTTTGAATGGAAATCGTTAATGTGGATGTCGACTATCATACAAGATATGATCAACCCTAACGTGAAGATTTTTTTATTTTTAAAATTTTTTATAAGTTTTTGAATTTAAACCCTCACCTATGAACAATTGCAAGCCATCACCAAGATATAGTGACCAACAAAGGAAGAAGGAAAAAAAATAAAAGAAAAAAAATTGAAAAAAATTGTCAACGTCAACATCGACTGTATCACATAAGGACAGTTAACGTCCACATTAATAAATCGTCAAAAAGTTCATTATTAAAATTGATTAAATTGAAAAGTTAATGACTAAATTAGCATATTTACAATAAGTATAGACCTTTTCAGATTATCATCACATACGAGAGCCTTCGTTCGATAACGATATATTAGTAAAATTAGAAAAATAATGGTTTGGTCGGAGGAGCAGATGCAAAACTTTCTCTTTCAATAGCTAGTCAAATGACTACAAGATCATCGCGAAAGTTCAACCTCCTTTCCTTACAACTTCCCTAGTATGATTGCCCGGCCAATTGTCACTGCTGACCTGGAGGATAGAATCTCGGTCTATCTTACGCCATCTCCACGAAAGCTTGACTGCCCGACCAATCACCATTGCCGACCTGGAGAATAGAATCTCAGTCTATCTTAAGCCATCTCCACGAAAGCTTTGACTGGCCGGCCAATCACCAGTGCCTTGCATTACCTCACCTCCCATCACACGTAAGGGGAGCCGGCCCGGAAGCTCTCGCGGCAAGATTTAATAAGAGGAGGACAGGTTCTCATCCTATCTAAGCAAAAGCTACAACCAACGCATCAATGGTGACGAGGGCTGCCATGCGGAGAAATGTCTCTTGGAACGGCGCATTGGATGCCAACGACACAAGAGCCAAGGACTAAAAGAGCTACCGATTCCACTCTAAATCCATAGGAAGAATATCTTTGCCATCTTGCCGCTGAAAGATACTTTTCCAGGACAAAAGAAAGACAACATCTTACTTAACCCTTACGTGTGTCCATCCCATGCTTGCTTAATAGAAAAAGTCAAGTGAAAAAAGTCTTTGATTAAGCAAAGATAATGAGCTGAGCTAGTCAATCGAAGTATCGCGAAAATGTGACACGTGTCCTTTCTATTGGGAAATTCGATGCCAACGGACAATTTGTATTTATAAAATTCAAACTATTGTTCTCTTTCGTTATTTTTATGCTAATTGCTAAAGTTTTGTGTTCATATTGACGAATAAGTTTTAGCTTCGCCTTCTAGATATATTACAACAACTTATAGTAATATTTCAAAAAATTAATTAATAAGCTAATTAAGCCTACTGTTTGATGGAAACACGGTATCTCCTTTGTTTATTCAAGTTGTACTCAGAAAGTCAGAATTTTTTATCGCGGAATAGGGTTGTGATGGCTAAAGTACCCTTGAAGAAAGAGTAATTTAGTCATTTCCCTTGTGGAGATTCGCCTTTGCAAAATGCATTGTGGTAGTTGTACGAAAGTAGGATGCAAAATCAAAATTGAATTGACACAAAATTATATAGGTATGACATCTATGTTAGTGATCTTTAAGAGCGAATCTCTAATAATTTTAATTTTAAATTACGTTTCTAATTTATGTTGTAGATGTTTTTGGAAGAATACTTTCCATTGATATTCTTCTACATTTCAAAATGATTTACCTTACTTTTTCCCCTCCGAATTGCTGTCCTGGTCTAAGGAAAATCTTACTTTTTGTTGTTGGCAAGTGTTGAAATACCGTTGGCCCAAATTTGAAGTGACAGCACTAGCACAACAAGATGCAGATATATACACAAAGGATTTCCACGAATAAAGAAGCAAGCATTAGATTAACAGGTCAAATATCATTGAAAAGAAACTCACGCACATCGATGTGATAGAAATAACACGAACTTTTAGATGTTCCAACAAGAAACACAAACTTTATCTTATGTAACAAAATCAGCATCTGTCATGATCATGTCCGATGCCCGACTTAAGTTATCTACACAGTAGTCAACATGCTAACGTGTACAATGAGTGGTGTTTCTTCTCTCTGAAAAAACGACATCCTCATGTTATCAAATCAAGCAAAGGGAAGATTACAATCGAAAAATAGAGTTCTTCGGGTATTTATATAAAAAGATTACACCTAAGTCTTCCTTCTTGAAAATCAATAAATTGCATGTTGGAATTTAGATTGAGAGCTAAGGTTTCAAAATCTCTCCCATAAACAACAAGATGGCATTGGTGTCGATTTCTCGGAGGCCTCAATGATTCCTTGATGATTTTTTGGTAGAGAAACTGGGTTTTTGAAGGTGATTTAGGATTTGAACAGTTAGGTTTCACTTGTATCACAAATCAAGAGCTACAAAGTCGACTTGACAGAAGGTTCTCCAGGGGAGAAAAGTTCTAGTTCAACAATCGATTGAAAAGGATCCAACATTCATTGGGGCTATATTTCGTTGAATTTAAAGAAATTGTATCTGATTTTTCACAATGCCAATTATGGTACTCCCTCAAATCTCAACTTTAAATGTTTCTACAAGAGCCAAAATCTCGCACATGTGTCGACACCAAAAAATGACCTATTAGTTATAATCGACGAGTGACATGCTTAGTCGATATTAGTAGAATTTGGTGAACGGTAGAATTGTCACTAAACAAAATAATTAACAACTTGAAGACCATCGACAACTTGCCAAGAAAGTTATCAACAACAAACATCAGTTGTTGATGAAACCTTCATTGGGGATGAAGTCATCAATATTGATATGTAATGGCCAAATAACGATATTTTTGGAAATGCAACTTCTTTATATAAGTGTTACTAAATAATAAGTAATTGCCAAGTGGTTTATTTAATGCCACCATTTTAGGATTTTATTAAAAAAATTCTTGTAACCATAGGTAGGATTAAGAAGTTATTTGTTTTGAAGAGGGGATTAGGAAGTTATCTTTTTAAACTCAAAAATTATTTGTCGCCCTCAATTGTAGGTTTTAAACAGTCACATTGTACTCTTTACAAAACCTCAGTCAATTATAGAACTCAACGTTCTTTACCAATTTATCGTCATCTTTGCTTTCCTAGAATTTGTCTTTCCGCTATTTAAGTAGCCAGCAACAATTGCCTCTAGCTTTCATACTTTACATTCCTTATCATTTACTTTCTTGTCCAAAATTATCAAAGGACCATTCACAAATTTTTTTATTCACACATCGATCCGTATACATTCAATTCATATACATTCGAAAGTTATTTCATTGTTGATTCAATTTTGGTGGAACGTTTTTGGATATATTTGGTATTTCACCGTCAATTCAATTTCAACGAAACAAAGTTTTGGCCCATCTAGCGAGACACATCTTGTTGATTTGAGGAGACTATGATGGCAGAAATGAGAAATGAACAAGAGTTTGACGATGTTGCTAGCAACAATATTCCAATGCCTTAAACTAGGGATGAAGTTGCCACCTATGAAGCATCAATATTCTCCGGGGGTCTTTGTATCATGTCAGAACTCCGGCACATGTCCAACATCTCTAATATGCGGTTAATAGGTGTTGAAATATTCGACATGTGGCCAACTCTCCCAACTCTGACACTCGTGCCTGGAATTCTGATACGTACGAAGTCAATTTTAAAAATTTTCAATAAATAAGAGGTAAAATATAAATATGCAAAAAATTTAAAAATAATAAAATAATAAAGGGGAATGAAAAAAATCTAATCTTCTCTTCTTCTAACTCGACTTCCCATAACACACAATTTCCCCCTTCTCTTGACAAGCGTTGCTGCTCTCGCCAACATTACTCAAAATTGAAACAATGAATGATACTAACAAATAGTGGATTAGTATTTTTAGTGTAAATTTATTATGGGCTCTTTTTTATTATTATTTATTTACTTATGAATTTGAATCAAATTAAGTTGATCAAAATAATCATAAAAATGATAATTTATCATGTACATGTAAAATTACAATAAATATACAGTATGTCCCAACGTGTCAAAATTCTCAACTTTCTAAGAAATGACGTGACATCGTGTCTTGTTGCATGTCGGTGTCAATGTTACTTAGGTTGCCACATGAAACATCCTCAACTTCGAGCCCTTTACATGGTAAAAGAGAAATATGAACTTGGTTTTATCAGTTAAGTCCAGTTGTGTCTGCTTCTTCCAATCATGTCTTAGGCATGAACCCCGAGCTAAATGAGATAGTCAATCGTGGTCAAATTTAATTAGTCCGGGATGAAAATGCCTTCAAAATTTAGATATTTTTCAAGTTGCATTTAATGCCTTCATCATGAAGTAAATTAAGGAGCACGGACACTTGGCACATTGGGGCTTTACGATAGAAGATAATATTGTATTTGGATTTAAAGCCATTAATGAAGGGGACACCTCGGCCTTGGATAATCAAAATTTCTTGGAAAAACAAGTGAGAACAAGTGTAAACAAATTAGAACAAGTGTGAACAAGTGTGAACGTATTAAATACAGTGAGGAGAAAGATATCCCTATAGCCTAGGCCCATTAATATATTAGGATCTAAGTGTAAATGGTAGATCTTGGAACCTAAAAATGAGATGCCACATGCAAAGAGAGAGAGAGAGAGAGAGAGAGAGAGAGAGAGAGAGAGAGAGGAGAAGGCCAAGACAAGTCCAACTTTGGACCAAGACAAGTCTATCTTATCTCTTTTGGACATTAGCCAATAAATAACCGAGATAAGTGTCCAAGTTAGTATAGAGCCTACTTAGGATCTTGGGAGATAAGATTGCATAGCCATGTGTCACGGCCCGAAAGTTAGCATGTCCAAGAGGTTTCCATGGCACGAGCGTAACACGTGATGAACCTCGACCTATGTTCCCGAGATGTAAAGTATTCTCCTAGGGGCGGGTGATACTGTATTTGTACGCATACGATATAAATGCGAGTAGCTGGTAGTTGGCAATGAATGCCGGTAGTTGGTAGATGGGGATGTGCAATCTCCACCGTTAGATCTAAGGGAGATCTACGGATAAGGTTTGCCTTATACTTGTATATAAAGGGGTGTCCTCCCTCATTGTATTCTCATTCACAAGTTATATGAAAAGCAGAGCTTCTCTCTCTAAGAAGTTTCTCTCTCTCTACAAAGTCCCTTGTGAGTCGAGTGTTGAAAGGCTGCTTAGGGGTAAAACCTTAAGGCCGCACAGGTAGCCTTCGAGTGAACGAGGAGTGATCGAGAGTGAATCGATCGGCCCGTGACACATGGATGACCCTTGATTCAAGGCCAAGTGGGAACACTCCTCTTTTCAACTAGAATTTACCTCATTTAATTTTCGAAATTTCTGGACCTTTGTTATTTTCCAATTTTACAGAGCTTTTTATATTACGAATTTGGAGAAGCTTCCTTCATAAAAGTTATTCAAAACATCTTAATCTATAACATGCTTAAAATTTCATTTTTTTTAGATGAAATGGTTAGAACGAAAAACCAATCAATTACCATATAGATTGCCTTGATGGGCAAGAAAAAAACCAACCAATTAAAAGAAGACATTAGGCATTAAATGGGTTTATGTGTCCCTTAGGCGCCATAGGCAATAATGAGCCTAGAGTGAGCCTTGGAGGATAAGCAAATAGATGGATCAATCATAAGCCAACACCAAAAGATCTAGGCGCCAACTCGAGAAGATAGGTAAGCCAACTCGACATTTAGGCATCATCATGAGTTTGCAATAAAAATCTAAGAGAAAGAGGCTTATAAATATTATGAGCCATCCTCACATTTTAAGCCTCGGTCTTTCTCTCTTTTCCTCTCCATTCCTCCCTTCTCTTTCACGCCCTTCTCTTTCAAGTCACCCTAGACACTAACCGACCATCAAAGAAGCATCTTGGAGCTAGGTCTAAAAAGTAGTAAGTAGATTTTCCTAACTCTTCGATAGGGCGATGTGCTACGGTTATCGATTTTAGGATTATGTCATCGTTTGTTTATGTTGGCTTTATATTGTTATGCTTGTTGTGTTTCTATTACTTGTTGTTACATTAAGTAAAATCATCATCCCACATGAGTGTCGAGCACACCCGGATGTCGAGGAGAGGTCTCAATGACTATGGACAATGCTAAAGCCTAAGCGAATGATTCCAAGTCAAGGTTATGAGCTTGAAATGCATCCGACATGAGTTTGATTTGATAAAACACAAGAGTCGTTCATTAGTTCACCTTGCATGGCACACCTTTGGGCCTTTCATTCAGCTAAAAGTTAAACATAAAATGAATCGGTTGATGTTTGAAATGTATGGACACAGGGTAGACTTATATGCCGACGCTAGGGGATGCCGAGTCGTTGCCTGGGGTAAAGCCCCAAATGCCGTCCCGATATCGAGATCGTGGACGATGCCGGCCTGGGTGAGACTGATGCACAGGGATCGCCCGGATGCCATCCCGATAATGAGATCAAGACGATGCCGGTTGCCAACGGGGGACTGATGCTCGGTTGTTCTTGGAAGAGTCAATTAATTTCGACTAATATGATACTGAAAAACGTGTGGTTTATGATTGATACATGTGTGATGCTTGCAAAAGCTAAGTTTGTTTAATATGTATTGTTAAGTCCTTGCATCAATTTGAGCATATATTTGAATTGGGTCACTTGGCGCTTGAATGAGTTTCATGAGATGCGAGCATCCCTTTTTATGATCAAAATGATCATAAGCCATGGATCCTTGGAAAACTTGTTCATATGGACTAACTCATTGTCTTTGATTCTTGAAAGCACATAGACGGTTGAGAGCCTTTCGTATGCATAAGCAAGGCAAGGCACAAACCTTGCTATTGATTTGCCATCGACAAGTGGGTGATGATCTTGTATTCAACGATTGACGGTGAGATGTCCTTCTATAGGAGAATTAGAGATTTCTACTTACTAAGTCATCGACTCACTCTTGTTGTTCTCACCATTTCAAGTGTGTGATGGGTGAACTAAGGTCCAAGAAGGGAATGAATCTAGCATGGGGGCCACTTTTGGGAGCAACTTGGTAGAGGAGTTAGGCTACCCCAGCCCTTTTTATTATTAACTATATATGGAAACAAAAATAAGTAGCCCAGGACTAGGATGTGCATGTAATCAAAACAGCTTTTGATGTGTAAATATACATATACATATATACATATATATATGTATGTATGTATGTATATTTACACACACACACACACATATGTTGCTTTTATTTGCTTGGCCTACATATGTCTTGCCTGGCTTCCATGTTTGTTTGTATGAAGATTGTTTATGATCGCTCCCACATGTGCTTAACTAAAGATAAAAGACTTTCAGGACATTCGACATTACCTGGGGTGTCAATGCTAACCCGCCGGGTCATGCTCTCGTGCCAGAGATGGGGCGGGGGTATGACACCACACATTCTAAATCTTTAATTGTCGAAGAGTGGCGGGAGGAAATCAACATGAAGAAGTTGATCTTCCAAGGCATCATGGTAAAGAGTAGTCAAGGGATGTCCCTAATTGTAACATGGTGTCACAATGGGAAGATTCCTCAAAGACTAACAAAATGAAATGACCAATTATATTGTGAATCACATGTCAAATGTGATCAAGCCAATTGTCATTAATGTTGTGAATGATGCTCTATCGAGGCCAAAACTGTCCAATCAACCACTGCCACTCCAAGTTAATCTAGTGATAATAGGGTATGTTTTTAATCTATCTCCATTTCTTGATGCTAATAGTGTTCGTCAAAACAACCAAATTGGTGAAATAACTTGGCAAATTAAACTAATTGTTATGCTGGTCTATTGCGAAATGTTGAAGATGTAAGGCCAATGGCTCCATTGGTACCACCCAAAATGAATATTCCTATTAGGCCTGATATGTCAATTAACATAGATAATCTAGTAATACCAGCATTATTGCCAAAGGGGGCAAGATGGGCAACCAAATCCGCAATTGAACCCAACACAATTTATCGAAAAAGTTTGACAACAATTGGATCTTGATAAAAGCATTATCATACCTGTTTATAAAAAGACCATATCCTAATGGGTCGATGATTAGCCTTCTCCAGGAGACTTAAAACCCTTGACTTTGCCATTTTTATTGGTGAAGATGAAAAATTGACTACTGAACACATTGGTTGATTTATAGCCTAGCATGGGGAAGCAGAGACAGACAACTTTTTAAGACTTTAGACTGTTTCCTTTGTTTTTGTTGAAAACTGCTTTCACTTGATATACTAATTTACCACTCAATTCTATTGGAAACTAGTCGAAGATGGAAAAACAATTACATTTTCAAATCTATAGAACAATACTTTAGGTATCGATCGCCAATTTGACCAAACTCAATATAATATAGTAGTCAGTTGGTCGATCAAATTTGTTGCTTGATTCAAGAAGGTTAAAAATAGATACCATACTTTGCTCTTAGTTCATGGATTTGGCTTTCAATGGGTTGAATTTAATCTTTGGAGAAAGATTCCAATGCTAAGATTTTGCCGATTTATTTCAATTAGAAACGAGAGTGCTCAATATGAGCAACTACTTAAAATAGAGATTGAGTGCCATATGAAGACTTTTCACAAAACATGGTTTTTATGGAAAGATACGAGTAAGATAATAAATCTCATCAAGATAAAATTCAGTAAGGAAAAATCAAATCTGCTAATGATAAGGGTGCATACAATGACCATTGCTTATGTAATTTAAAATATTTAAATGATCGACAAATTATTCAAGTCTTTTAAGATGGGCATATGTTGATATTCAAAAGTGACCAATTTTTTCTTTTATAATCGACAAGTGATAGACTTAGTCGATAACAAAATTTGATAAACAACATATAATCATCGTAAAAAATAACAGTCGACAACTTGAGTCTCGATAATTTGCTAAGGAAGTTATTGACAATAAACAACGGTTATTGATGGGAACCTTCATTGGATGAAGTCATCGACATCAACATAAAACTATGTCACTAGATAATAGGTAAATGTAAAGTGTTTATGTTCAGTGCCACTATTTTAGAATTTTTGAAACTTCTTGTAAGTAATTATTGTTATATTTCTTATAACCACAAATAATTATGAAGTTACTTGTTTAGAAGATAGGATTAAATAGTTTACCTTTTAACTTTAAAAATCGTTTATAACCGTCGATTATATACGCTTTGCAAATGCCCAATCAATAATAAAACTCAATGTTCTTTACAATTTTTCTTTATCTTTACCATCCTGCAATTTATCCTTTCGTAAAATGGCTAACCATGATTGCCTCTAATTTTCATATCCTTAATTTATTGTCATTTACTATCCTATCCAAAATCAACAAATGACCATTCACAATCTATGTTGACCCGCACATGGATCCATACATATTGTAGAGACATTTGATCGTCAATTCAATATCAATGAAACATCCTTTCGAATATATTCAAGAGACATTTCGCCGTCCATCCGAGCCTGGCAAAACAGGGTGCGAGTTAATTTCACGCTGTAATAATCCTCACAATCCAAGGGCGGCTTCTCCTACTAGAGCACTCAACCCTAGCACTAGAAGACAAGCGTAGCACGCGCAATAAAAAGTCGACACCTTACTCCAGACAATCACCGAAAAGATAACTCTACTTCAAGCTTGCCAACACATTTCATCCACATGACATCCCTCTGTACCCTTATCGAGGGAGGGCCCCCATCGACCGAACCACTGGTTCTTACCCACATTTCCGTAGGCCCTGCAAACTCCTCTCGTCCCCTCGAATAAGTCCTTTTTCTGATCGGATGCAGTTTGCTTTCCCGGGTCAGAGTCAAAAGAAGAACAGATCAAACACCCTCCAAAACGACAACAACATCATCAAGAAAAAAAGGGTTCTCCTCAATCCTCCCAATCTGTCTCGAATTTTAACTCCCGTCCACGCCCTATCATCTTGTCCGAGCAAGAAAAAATCAAACGCATGGTGTCAAATTTCATTTCGCAGTCTGGAAAAAAAAGGCAACGATAGAGAAAGAGAGAGATGTCAATCAAGGCACGACAGAGCTTCGGAAGCCACGAGAGGACGATGCCGTCTCGACATCTACCTTAAAAAAAAAATCAACAAAAATGAGGGAAAAAAAATCCTGCGAAAGAATCGATAATATTATAAGGTGGATAATAGCGCACCAAACCTCCCCGAGCTGAAAAGACGAGATTGACCCCGGTCGGTCCCACCAGCGCCGAGGTCAAACTCGTCAAATCGCCCCCGGCAATAGTACCACCCCTGCCCCCACTTGGCCTTTGGAAAATCTATCGCCAGTTTCCTCCTACACATGCACCCATTATCCGAATACGACCAGTCGCCATTAATTTTCATCACATAATAATGATAATAATCCCTAATAAATAATAAAAATATAATTTATAATTTTCGACACATTTGTCTAATTATAATGATAATAATAATCTAAATTGTGTTATAAATTTTAAGTATAAATTAAAGCTAATTATCCTCGCCCAAATCCTCGACCAATGTGAAAAGCAAAAGACCACATTTCATATAACTAAGAAGATAATTTGTCTTTTAGACCCCAAAAAAGGGGATAATTCGTCTATTTTATTTCTAATATTGATGATTAGAAACATAAGTTAGTTTAAACTTCCAAAAACATAAAATAAAATAAAATAAAATAAAGAAAAAAAAATCAATTCCCTTCCTCCTCGTCCTCCTCCTCCCCCTCCTCGTCCTCCTCGTGCAGATCCGACAGCGCGAAGCAGCTCGAGGACTTGAACACGCTGTGCTTCCTCGCGTGGCGGCCCTGGAACCTGCTCGCGGCGGCGGCGGCCATGCCCCTCTCGCCGTCTCCTCCTCCGCCGCTGCTGCAGATGTCGCCGTCGTCCGCTTCGCGATGATCGCGCTCGCCGTTGTCGTCGTCCTCCTCCTCCTCGCCGACGGGGAAGAGGGGCATCGACCTGGCGGCGGACAGGAGGGGGAAGTTCTTGGACCAGCGGAGGATCCGGCGCCTCTTGTTGAAGGGGTGCTCCGGCTTCTCCAGATCCTTGGCGCTGCTCACCGCCTCCGTCAGGTTCGCCTCCGCCAGGTTGCTGAACGACTTCGATTTCCCGGCGAAATGGTTCGACAGCCCCCTCCTGCTTCGACAAATGCACCCATCCGACCAAAAATCAGTCGCTTTTTCCTCCACAAAAATGAACCCTTTTGCGAATCGAACGGAATCTTAACGATGGATTTTCTCCAAATCGCAACCAGAACCTCCATGAAAATTTTTAGTACGATGACAGAGAAAGGAAAGAAATCTAAACCAGCAAGGAAAGAAAATACAGTAGCAGAGAGACGGAACAGACTTGATGGGAAGCGAGTCCTCGAGCGAAGCCAGAGATCCGAAAGATCCGAACCCGCCGCCTTTCCCCGAGCCCCCTTGGCATCCTCCGCCGACGACACCACGCCGTCCTCCTCTTCCTCCTCGTCGCTATCGCCCGGGACTCCGATCGACGACGACTTCGACGACGACGAGTCCTCCTGCTCCTCCTCCTCCTCCTCCTCCTCCGACTTCGCCGACCGGCCGGCCCCGAACCCCGCCTCCAGATCGTTTCCGGCCTGCGCCGCGGCCGCCGCGCGCTCCCTGGCGAACGCCGACTTCGAGCTCACTTGGATCCCCAGCGCCGACCCCACCAGCACCTCCATGAAAGACCTCGGAATCCGTTCCCTTCTCGTCTCGTCCCAAAGAGACCTCTACAAATTCCACCGAAACCTCCCCCAGAAAAAGGAGAGGAGAAACTTCACAAAACAGAAGAAAAAAAAAAGGGGTCGAACGAAATCAAATCAACCCTCGCCTCTCCGTCCTCTTCTTCTCCTCTTGGGCTTCCAAATCTGGACAGGGCTTCTGGTCATCAATCGCTTTCTCCCTCTGCTAGGCGCCAAAAAGAAGAAGATCTGGGTCGCACGACTGTCTCGCGGGATAAGATTCTAGCTATGGCTTCTCTGGGTTACAGACTATACCCTTTTCTTTATTTGCTATATATCGGAACACAGAGAAGGGGAGGAGGAGGAGGAGGAGGAGAAGAAAGCCTTTGCTTCCAGATGAGAGAGAGAGAAACCGGGTTTTTTTTTTTTTTTTTCCCAAGTGGGAAGAGATAAGAATGAAAGAGTACAACAGGATAGGGCGAGCGGATATTTATTGCGGCAAATCAATAAAGAAATCGAAACTTAACAAAAATAAAAGAAGGAGAAAAGAGAAAGAAAATCGAGATCGTATATGTGTATACATACGTGCGGGCGTGCGCAGTAGATGCCAGTAGCTCCTTCTCAGATCAGAGCCATCCACGACGTCCGCCGCCGGCGAAATACGCCACGGGTTCTCTCTCTCTCTCCCTGTCCTTTTCTTGATTTTCTTGACGGGGGGGTCCGGCCAGTGACGTGGCGGCGACCGAGACCAGAAACAGCTCGGAGTCAGGAGTCGCTCTCTCTCTCTCTCTCTCTCTCCCTCTCCCTACTCTCTCTTTCTCTCTCTTCTGGTTTTGCCCTAATCTTGATCTTGATCCTGTTCCCTCTTATCGGATCAAGATTCGATCCTGGGTCATGTTTTTTTTTGGCGGAAGATGATGCGTTGGCTTCGGTCTTTGGTCCTGTCCCCTTCCTAACTACTCGCGATTACAGCTCCATCTCTTCTTGCTTGGGGTACCCGCCTCTAGGGCAAAGGAATTTTGAATTATAGGGTGTAATGAGTCGGTTGAGCCCTAGGGGTTTTTTTTTTTTTTTTCACCAAGAAATTGTTGGATCGATTGGCTGTAGCTCTCTACTGCTCTTTATTGCTCCCTATTTTATTTTTTTATTTTTTTATTTTTTGTAATCTTTGAATGGGAGAATCGTAAAATGTTTTGTGAATCCGATGAATCGGTCAAGTCTAAGCTTTTAATTAGCACGACAAGCCTCATTGACCGAAACGGTTCATACAAAATCAATAGGTTTGAACGAGCGACCTCCAAATCTTGGGTTAGGATTCCCCAAGAACACTATTAGCTACATCTGCTTTAGGAGTTTGATACTTTCATTTTGAATTCAACTTATCAAATCTTATTTGAAATGACCTTTTGTTTTTTATTTTTTTTAATATCATGAAAAACTTTAAATTAGTATATTTGTAACAAATTTAGTACAATCAATTTTAAGTCACTAAAGATCCCAAATCGATACATTTATAACAAATTTATTCCAAACTAACTATTAAGTCATCAAAAGTATTCAAAATGATACATTTGTCACAAATTTTACCCAGAATAGTGTATATTTCAACATAAATTTGCTATGTTAATTGATTTACTATTACATGTTATTCAACTTAGCAATTTCATGACAAAAAGTAAGAAAAAATAATTAGTCACATATATATTAATTTTGGGTTTTTCGTAAGATTAATCCTTCTTTTTTTAAATCTTGCACACAAACCGGCCTTGCTTCTCTTGCAATTAGTCCTAGGATTTGGTCAGCATAGTTTTCAATTAGTATTAATGAGCATGGAAAAAAAGTCACAGCTTTTAGAAGTATGAACTTGCTAGTATAATTTTGTGTCGAGCTTGAGCTCAAGTTATATGTGTAGTCAAGTTCAAGCTGCCCAATACTCAACTCGATAAGCTCGTTTTAGTCGGCCTTCTACTATTTCTTAAAAAAAAAAATTATAACATACCCACATATACAAGCTCTAGAAAAAAATATATATTAATCCTAACCATATTTGAGTCTAGTTCGAGGATTGGGTATCCCATTCGAGCTGAGGTCGAGCTTGGCATTGTATTGACTTGTTTCCGGCCTAGTTTGAATGTCGACTCAATACATTCAATTAGGTACTTAATCTTCTCTAAATTTGTAGCCAATTATTTTTAATCTTGATTAATTCAATCCGATTCAATCATATTTTGTCCAATTTCAGCAACATTGTGGACATGAGGAATTGCCCTTTGCTGAGGAAATCCAGGTCGTGGATGATAACGGGGTTGACGCTTCATGATTATAACATGACATGTTCCCACCTAACTCTATCCGGTCGTGATATAGAAAGCACGTTGTGTTCATTTATGTCTACACTCAACATCAAAATAGGATCGACCCAGAAAAAAATGGAACATGAAAATGGGGAGAAAAGAAGAAGCATTGCATCGTATGTGGATGAATTTCCTTTTTATGTTTGGTGACGTACATTTATCTTTCTATATTCGTGTAACGAGTATTTATTTTATTTTTTTTTCAAAAGGACATGGGGATGACATTTTTGGGTTAATAAAATTCAGAGTTTGGTCGAGTGGGAAATGCAATTTTTCCACCCAAAAAAAAAAAAAAAAAAAAAAACGTGGGAAATGCATTTGCCATAAATGTCACGTTTGCTCTTACAAAATTCTGTAAACAATTAATGCAGGGACACTTTAACAGCCGAGTTCTAACATCCTTCACATGCAAACTGGACTAAGAAGGGTACGTGAGATTAATGAGTGGAGAGTCCGCACGCAAAATAAATTTAAGGCAGAGCCCGACTCCAATATCGCTTTAAAATGTCCAAATGAAAGTTTAAACTATTAAATGCAGGGAGACTAAGTATAATGCCTATATAAACAATGTATATGTGCGGCTTTAATAGAAATTACGTAAATGTGAGAGATTGGGAACTATCCTAGTAATTGAAATTAATGGGGTGTTTAGTCTATATAATACCTCATTGAAAGAAGGATTTTTATTTTATTGTATTTCGAGACCTCAAAAAACATCATGTAATGATCACATCCACGTCAGAACAAATTGTTGTTACTATTTTTAGGTTTAATTGCTATTTTTCAAAAATTAAAATATATGTTTTTAATAAATAAATAAAAAAGTCAATCCAATCCTCTCTAATTCCCCCTCAGAATCTACAACCGGATCGACAATCACTAATTTCACTTTTATGGAACTAGGAATCAAATCGATCGTTCACGGAATTGAACCACACCGATTGGTCTGGTCTTGTTCAATCGGGCGGTTGTGGTCCAATCCCAAAAGTTGGGAACCCATCCTTCTCGGTTCCTAGGTGGAATTGGATCGAAATGAGAATCAATCACCTCTAGTCCTTCATGGCCTAGATAAAGGTGGAATTTTTTGATCAAAATTAAACAAATAAAAAAAAATTGTCAAGTAATGGCCTTCCTCTTCCTAAGAAAGGTAGTTTCCTAATTTCTTTTGTTCGGTCACTATTCTATGCGAAAAATGACCGCTATTGGTGGAGTCAACTCTGATTTCCAGGATGTAATCAAGCTTTTTACAGCTAAATCAGCCAACATTATGAATATTTTGCCCAAGTAGCTTATATAGAGTGTAAAAAAATTACACAAAACCTCTTCAAATTTTGGGAAAGCACCATTGATGGACACGGGACAGCACAGAATTGGGGTCGTGGTCCCCCTCCCAGCCCTGCGGAGCGACGACCTGTCCCGTACTGCCCCATGAGATGCGGGGCGGGGAGCACGGTGGTTTTGACCTCGCGAGGGGAAAAAGTGATTTATAAATAGTGAGTTTCTCATTCTCTACATTTAAAGAGTTAATTAATAGAAATACAAGGTGAAGTATTTTTTATTGACAAATCGTTTTTCATTAATGAATCTGATTAGTCATTTCTTGTAATTTCCTTGTTTTGTTATTTGAGGTTTTTCTACACTTTAGTTAATTGTTTTTTCTTATTCTCTGAAGTATTTTATTATTCCTTTAATGTATTCAAACGATTTTAATAATCTTTTTTTTTTTAGATATTATCATTAACTTCTGATATTAGAATTTTAGTTAATTTATTTTCTCTGAAGTATTTTATTATTTCTTTAATGTATTCACACGATTTTAATAACCTTTATTTTTTAGATATTATCATTAACTTCTGATATTAGAATTTTAGTTAATCTATTTTCTCCATTTTTGAAATTTATCTGTGATAAAGAAAATCAAGAGTGAAAGAGAGATTTCCTTTTTTAAAAAAAATAGATGAATACATACCTTTTCTTCTCGAAAGTCATGTGTATTTCACACGCTAACTCTCCTGCGACAAAAATAAATGAATTAGAAAGGCAATATATAATGCGTACAAGTTTAGGTAGATAGGTGTATTATAATAAAAAATTGGGAGGAATTTTGTGTAATTTCTCATAATTTATTTAAAAGGGGTTAAGCCAGTAGGGCTATATAATATTGGGATCACAGTAAAAAAATCATCTTTGAGCACCCAATAATATGAAGGATCAATGTAGGGTATCCAATCCAATAATAGTCGTGGAGAACTTGAGAAGAAGGCTAGTCAAGCAAGTCATCTCATACTAATTATTGGTCCAACCTTATCTGCTTATATAATATAGGATACCTGGTACTTTTCCTCCAAATGCTTACAAAGAGAATTGACAAAAGCAACAGAACAGGCTGTAACTTCTCCATGAGCACATTCCAGTAGAAATAATTGAAGATTTCTGTGTTGCGATTAGAGTATTTGCATCCGATCGTTCCGTTCTATTTAAAAAAACATTAGATCAAATTAAACTTAATAATTTGGAAAATATTGACTCAAATCAAGAAAATAATTCCTCGGATCGTGGTCGAAACAAAAATGACGAAATTTTGATTTTGTTATGTCATGATATTATGCTTTCAAGTTCAACCTCTAACATCGACTTAACCCCAAGCAGAAAAGTTCCGCAGCTATATGCCTCCAATTTCAACAGAGAACCAAGCAAGGAAGACAGTGCTTTTGTAGGGGGTCACCATCAAAGTGTGAGATATTTATATTGAATAGAACGATTCTGACAACAAACTTTTGTCGTTCTTCTTCATAGGACAAGTACTTTCTTAATTTCTTTAAATAAAGAACGCTTTTAAAGATGATATTTTAAGTAGAATATCAGCAAAAGATCTAAATTTCTATTTTACTCTGGAAAAGAAGAAGTTGTTTATTATTTTCCCGTTTGTCTTAATGCACATTATTTTGAACGGAGCACTCATGCTTAGTATTAATTTCTTTAACCCATCATATCACAGGAGAATTTCTCTTTTGGATAAATGAGTTTATGTGAACAATTACAGGTTTGGCAGGCATTTTCATTTTTCAGATAATTTTTTTTTTTTTTGTAAATTAGAGATTTTTTAGTCTGAGAGAACTTTTGTTGAACAATCATTTTCAATTTCATTTACTTTAAGGTTTTTCTATTCGTTGCATTTATCATTTTCTTTTTATTCTCTTAATGTAAGTTGTAAAAATTTGGATATTTTACTATTGTTCGGCCAAGCTTGAGAAGTCCTTGGTCCTTTGTGGAATTATTTGTGAAACTACAGGTATATAGACATAAATAGTCTTCAAATTATCGAAAGAACTTTGGCAATTTGAGTGTCTTTTTTATGATGTTGGAAAGAAGAGTAGCAGCTCATTTGGTTACAATGATAGAATAAAAGTGTAATGTAATAACTCTTAAACTATAATATAATGGAGCTATATTGCGTTGTTTAGATAAGTGATGTGATATTTATTTCACTATTTAGTTCCATGAATGACAAATGTAATCATGGGGAATAGTATTAAAAATACCCAAAACATCTCTTAAATCAAAAGTAGAAGGAATATAATGACTATCACTTTGAGAGTCATCCATGAGTTTAATGTTCTTTTTTCGTCACTAATTCATGAGTTTAGTTACTTATATAAATTATTAGATATAGAATACATCGTATCACATGTTTATTACATATATGATAATTTATTAATGATTATGATTAATAGTTAAGTTTGTTTATTTATATCTATAATTGCAATAGCTATTATTACCCAGGGGTCTATGTAATAGCTATAACAACTTTGGCTACAGTAACGATTACACTATAATAGTTATTATTGCAAGCAAATATTTTAATAGATGATGAACCTGTAATGTAATAGTCATCATTGCAGCCAAACCGCCCATAAGATTCATTTGACGTGGGGAAAAGGAATAGTTGTCCACACATAGAGGGAAAAGTATAAAAAAATCATAAACCTATCTTTTGAACCTTTCGATTAAATTAATTCAATTATAAACTTTTTTGTATTGGTATCAACTCAATTTATCTAGTCAATTTAGCACGGAAATTGCTAACATAGACATCGATTATTCTACATGATACACTTAATTTTGACATGGACATTTTTTTATAAATTTTCAATACATTTTAACTTTTCCAAAATTTTTATTTTTTATTTTTTTTTCCCACCATGGCCGGTGATGGTCATCAGAGCTCGCTGACAACTAGATGAGGGCCATGATTGGTGGCTGACGAGGGCTTCGAGGACCTCACCCAGTGATTGGTGAGCCAGCCACATCGGAAAAGAAAAGTAATAGAAGGAAAGGAGAATAATAAAAACATAAAGAAAAATTAATATCCACATGAATGCCGACCATGTCACATGATACAATAAGCATTTATGTAAGTGATTTCCAATTTAAATTAGCCAAATAGACTAAATTGGTATAAATGTGAAAATATTTATGATTGAATTGATTCAATTAAGAGGTTTAAGATTGAATTGATGCAAATGCCATAGATTCAAAACTTTTTGGTAGTATTTTCTATATATAGATGAGAAAAAAATTCCATTAATAATTTTATATTGAGCATCTTGACCAACACAAGTGTCCTAAGATTTACTTGACGTTGGGAAAAAGGAATAACATCTTCATATCCATGAACAAATTCCATTGTTTTGATTATATGGAGCATCTTGACCCACATTAATATAGTGAGTAAAATTATGTATTTTTTCATCCCAGCAAAAGAGCAAAAATATTCAACTTTATTCACAGAAATAGGAATTTGTTTACAAAAAAAGACAAAAAGGAAGAAAGAGCTTTTTATTTATTTATTATTAATTGAATCTATTTTTTTGTAACAATTAATCAATTAGTTAAACGTTCCAAATTTATTGCCTCCCATTGTGGACTTCAAATTTCAATGATGGTGGACAATATAATAAACCCTTTTTTCCTAGTGAAGGTGGGGATGAGTTAATAAAAAAAAGGCAAGTAAAGAGGTGAATCATTAGCTAAGCCATAGATTCGATAACTTCAGTACGGAAAGTTTTAAGATCATTAGTGCACTTATTTCTTTTGATATTATGCATAGCAGTTTGAAATTATAAAATTCAAGTCATAAAAGGATATATTTTAATCCAATGCGTCACCCAATATAGTAATTCTTGAATTAATAATCCCTACTAACTCTTGTTCCTCATAATTCATCTTGATTCCTTCCATCTTATTTTAATTATCCCTTAGCCCATCATGACATGCTCTGTTCGTACCATGCAATAATTGTTCTGTCCACTCAAGATCTGCGGATCCAAAATCGACAAATCCGTTCAACTTCCGGCAATGATCGATGCACCGGAAAAGGGAAGTCTCTAGTGGAATGGATCACCCAAATGTTCACTCTCTCGATATAATTGGGACTTGTGATATTGCGAATGACATCATGACTCCTCCATCGCCGAGCTATCCTGGCTGGTGGTGATTCGGCTTTCTCGCCTACTTTTCATGCCAAAAGAGAAACGCATGAGCCACGGAGGGTAAACAAAGCCAGACTCCAAGCAAGCTCTTTGTGAGTTTGACGGGTTCTTTTTTTTTTTTTTTTCCACAATCTGTTGTAAGGAAGCAAAGCATATTCCCTGGACTTGGAAGATGGAAAAGCTAAGCAGGTATAAACGGGCAGACTAGTTGCAAAGAAGAAGAAATTTCGTGCCACTCTCTATGGGGTCAATGGCTCGTTTTCTTGGTAATTTTCCCCTTGTCTGATTAGGCGCTCTTTCCTTGACAACCAAGCTTTCACGACTAACAAATTACTTGTTAAAACTTCTGTCACGTCATAATTATAAAAGCAGTCCTCAATTTCTACCTAAGACCTTATCGTTAAGGCAGCCCTTATTTACTTATCTACCGTGTGTATATATATATTGGACTTTTTCAACGTGGCGTCGCAATCAAGTTCTACTCCATGTTACTTCTCTTGTGCAGCCCCCTTTTCATCAAATTTCACATGTTGTACCCAGTCCAACTTGCCCATCATTTATAGGCTTGAGCTTTTGAGTTAAATTAATTTGACTCTTGTGTTTAAAATCACTCTTAAACTAATAAAATTATATTAATGATTAAGGAACCAACATATATATGTATGGCTCCAGCACACCATATGCCTCACTACGATCCCCCAAATTACCAAGTTCAAATAATTTTATATACATATTTTTAAAGGATAATTGGATACTTTGAATATTGGAATATTACTCCCAAAAATAAAAGTTTCTTGCCTTCAATGTAATGGCATGGCATACACTCATTTTCTTGCTGTGACATAAGAGAGAAGTTTCGAAGAAGTCACTTACAATAACAACATACATGGTACATGGAGGAAATTTGAATAAGTAACTTGATTATGATAATCTATACACCAACAAGATTTTATGAGACCTCAAAAAAAAAAAAAAAAAAAAAAAGCTTGAAAAAATAACATAAGAAAAAAGAAAAACGTAAAAAAAGAAAAGAAAAGGAGGAAAAGGGATACAAAACAAAGAAATTAAAAAAAAAAAGATTGGATTTGAGTTCAGTCGCCCCTACTTCATCAGTGTGGGTCACGGGTTGGTGACCCTCACCTAGCCACAAGGGAGGGATTACTTGCCTATGGTACGATAGTGGCATCACCACTTGCCACCAGCACTCATAGTCAAGGGCTCACAATCATCGCATGTGGCAAGGCTAGGGTCGCCTAACCTTGCTGGCAAAGTAGGATGGCCCAACCCCTTTCGTCTCTATCCGTCACTATTTGTTGTATGCTTTTCTTTATACTCTTAAATCTAATGTAATTGAGGAAGGGTAAAAAAAAAGTTTCATTTTGATAATTTCCACACTTTACTTAAACATTAACACTCATGCTGAGGAGAGAACATATAAAAAAAACCACGTCATCATTATTCATCAACTGAATGAGAAAAGACTTAATGGATTCTTGATTGTACATTTTGAAAGTTTTAGGACTCAATTTTACTTTTACTAAAAATTTTATAACATTTAACGTACTTATCACAATTTAAAACTAATATTTTAAAGTTGGCGTGTAGTTTCTCCGTCGTTGTTGTTCGATTCCCTTCAACAGTAAAACATCATCACTATCATCATTATTGGGATAAAAAAGAAGGAATCACATCGGTCCCATGACAAATGCAGATTCGTGGATTCAATGTTGTGTTGTGAACACAAATTACAATTCCGGAATCAATCTGCCAAGAAATTCAATCCAGAAGAACTGCCCAAATGAGTTCTATCGCCAGGTTGTCCAGCATGCCTATATGAACACAATGACAACATATGCTCTTGAAGATTCTCAATCTTAAAAAAAGCCATAAAATAAAAAATATTGGTGGGCTATGTCTTATTGGCAGACAGATATTCAAACATGGGCATAGTAGATAATAATATTAAAAAATTATGATTAATCTAATCAATGTTGGATCATTGGGTCAATGTAAGGAATGAAACAAAGTGTGGGCTGTCCTTGTCCTAGGCTATCTTGCTACCCTACCTTATCTCTTTAGATCAGATGAGGCATGTATAATCTTCAATTAAACAACGTCATTAAGTTTGGTGAAATCCATTGACCCAGTTGATGATGGAAAGCATCGCCTTGCCAGCTAAACCCATTAATTAAAAAGTCTTTGATTTTTACAGTACTATTTTCTAGATTTGGATGAGATAATGTGTATTGATTTTCCACAAAGCAAGAGGTTGCGCGTTTTATTTATTTATTTTTTTCATTTTACTTTTAGTTTAGGGGCAATTATGTTAGAAAAGCGACGTGTTTATTATTGTTTTTCTCTTTTTTAAGCCCATTAATTAAAAAGTCTTTGATTTTTACGGTACTATTTTCTCAATTTGGATGAGATGCTATGTATTGATTTTCCACAAAGCAAGAGGTTGCACGTTTTATTTTTTTTATTTTTTTCATTTTACTTTTAGTTTAGGGGCAATTATGCTAGAAAGTGATGTGTTTATTATTGTTTTTCTCTTTTTTCAGCCAATTAATTAAAAAGTCTTCGATTTTTACAATACGATTTTCTCGATTTGGATGTGGTCCTGTGTATTGAATTTCCACAAAGCAAGAGGCTGCACGTTTTATTTATTTTTTTTCATTTTGCTTCTGATTTGGGGACAATTGTGCTAGAAAAGTCAAGTATTTATTATTGTTTTTTCCGCTTTAAACCCATTAATTGAAAAGTCTTTGATTTTTGCAGTACGTTTTCTCGATTTGGATGACATGCTGTATATTGATTTTCCATAAAGCAAGAGGTTGCACGTTTTATTTGTTTTTTTTTTTATTTTCAATTTTGCGTCTTATTTGGGGGCAATTATGATAGAAAAGTCACGTGTTAATTGTTGATATTTTTTCTTTAAGCTAACAGTCAAGTTGACCTGAACCAGCGGCAACATCTTGTTTTGGTTTCAGCATCAATGGACAGTCCAACCAAAACCAACAACATTTGACTCCCTGATTTCCTCCATCAGAAGCTAGACATATTGTGATTGAGATTACACACCTCACAGCTGTAACATCTAGATAATCAACTATAGCTCATTATGCTTTTAACATAGCTGTGCTATTCAATTTCAGGCGAGATTCTCCAATCAATCCTAAGTCTATTATACAAATGCCAATTTAGTCTTAAATTTTTTATTTTATTTTGTCAATTGAATCTTAAACCTTTACGAAATTCCAATGTAGTCTTTCTGATTAATTCTTGCCAATATCGCTAATGTGATAGTGTGCCACGTAGGAATGGTAACGATAAATGGAAATCAACCAAAATCAACCAAAATGATCATATTGGAATTGCATGCAAATCTTCATGAATAAGTTTGACAAAATTGAAAAAATTATAAGTGAATTGATATTCATACAATAGGTTTATGATTAATTGGGTAATTTTATCCTCAATTTTAAGGTGCTACAATTTGAAAATACAAGTTAACGAAGGCATATAGTTACTACATAACTTTGGTTATAGTAAATGAATACTAAGTCATATGAAATATTCTTGAATTTTTATTATAAAATACATTGGAGAAGATTTATTTGCAAGACAACTTTCATCCCTGTTGATATATTAATATTTAAAAATGGTTTGTCACACATTCAAAGCTGGTGGAAGCAGCTTGTGAAGAAATTTTTCTCCACTAATGGTGTCCCCAAGAATGATTAACATTCTTTTTTTTTTTTTGAATTATTTGACCAAAGAGATTTTGATTCCTGTCACTTCCACATACTTCCCCATTTCGTTCATGCACTTACATGAGACTTCAACATTCCCAATCTACACCAGAGAGAGAGAGAGAGAGAGAGAGAGAGAGATGCCTAAGCTACTTTTCCTAATGGCCCACGAAAACCCTTTCACATCCACCTTGGACTCCTACCGTTTGCTGCAATCAGTAGATGTTAGAAAGTCTATGGGGTTTCTGTGCCCACTTCCCTTTGAGAAGCAGAGTTCAATGTAATAAAACCTACACCGGCATGCTTCATGGTGGCATCAAAATCAAATTCTTCAGCTGTCATTCTCAGCTGATTATTCTCTAGTCCAACAATCATACAGCTTTGGCTTGGTAAAGGCTACAGATAAGCTCGTCGTCAGGCAAACTCAGCTTTGGAGCTTGTCACTGTGGAACTTGTCCATCTCAATCTCAAACCTCGAATACGGATCTCGACATTGATCTCGTCTTCGGACTCGAGGTTGACAACGGCATCTAGCTTTGATTATCAGTGTCGGCTTCCTTCTTGATCTAGCATCACTGGGTTCGACTTTAATCACACGGATTTTATGGGCAACATGCGAAATTTTACCAATTCGACAATGAGTTATCGTTGGTTACAACCCCCGCAACTTTCCTGGTTTCAGCCATGCCCAAGCATTCTGGATCGAAAGAATTGCTTCAATGGTGAACTGAATCTTCATGGTGGCGAGAAAAATCTACCCGATGATGGTGGCTTGGCAATGCCTTTCACAATTCAAGATGTACCCTGAACTAAGGCTAGCTGCTCAGTTCCATTACTGCACCCAGATGCACATAAAGGGCATCACAGGGCAGTTTGCCAGGAGAAGTATTTGATGCTTGTGTTTAGGTCGCCTTACTTTGCATTCCAATTCCGTAATAGATTCCGCACTCTAGATTTAATTTAAGACGAGTCTCCGAAAATTAACTATTCCCATCGCCGGAGTTAAGTTTACAAATGAGCTCATACATACTGAGGCCGCAGCTTCCATGATAAAAAGGGAACGTGACACAAATGATTAAATTACCAAAACCACCAGCTTTGCCTTTCGCTATTCATTTTGCTATGCTTATCTGAAAACAATCTATGCCTCTCGCGATCATCTTGAATCAAGAAATCAAAAACTTCACCAGAAAAGAATTGCATAGAGTTGTTTGAAACCGAAGATCTACCGGTCCAATTCATGCTGAAATCCGATGTTTGCTAAATACCAACTAGTTTAGAATGCCATTCCAGCCCAAAAAAAGGTAAACTTCTGAATGCTACAGACCACAGACACTGTTATACAGGATACTACAAATGCAGATTGTCTTACATGCATACTTGCAACACAACATTTGTTGGCATATCAAGGAAAGTTAGAGAGAGAGAGAGAGAGAGTATTATAAGGCAGAAGGAATCACGACGGGTGAGAATTAATTAACATCATGAGGCGTCCCCTCGAATATTTTTCCAACTTAACATATTATCGATAGTTTTTCTGTATGTGAAACTCATGGACTGAGGCTAAAAACTTAAAAAAAAAGAAAAGAAAAAAGATTAGTATAAAATGTGTTTAAAGAAAGATCATTGACCGATGCGAAGATGATGCTGAAAAAATGAGCCCAAACTGTTCCAGGAGAACCAAGTATCAAGCAACTCTTGTTCCAAGAGAACCATAAATACAGTGATCGGAAGGTAGATATTAAAAGCAGGCACCTCTTGAGATCAGTGGAACTGCTAAATAAACAACATACCGAGTATCAAGCACCATATAAGGTCAAACCCCTGTCCCATTCCACAACTTCATGGAGGAGAAAGAAGGAATGAGAAAGAAGCTATTTTGCTCGATGATGCATTTACTTCCCAAGGATGATATCAATTCAGCATGCAGGGAGAGAGAGAGAGAGAGAGAGAGAGAGAACATTAGCTTGCTCTTGAATCAAAATCAATGGCAGACTATGATTTCATTACTTATTGACAACACTGCTTTGGTGACCCTGAGCCCTAATGCAAATGTTTTGTACCACAATAGTTCACGTACTAGCACTGATCTGAACCTTCAACTTTGCTGCTAGATAGCTGTATACATTTATGATGAGAAAGTAAACAAGACCCAGCAGCTACATGGTTATACTGCCACCTATCAAGCAACTCAAGCAATCGGGCTGAAATGATGAATACGAAAAGTAAAAGACTAGCTACAAATTAATGTATTCCAATCTGACCTTATAGATCTCACAGTCTGCACAGTAGGTAAGAATATCAGGCAACTTAAAAACTTCATCATCAACTGAAGTTTCAGGCAATGGATGAACTTGTCCACCTTCCAACTCAAACTGCAGAACCCCTCCATTCTTTTGAGATATGTACACGGCAACAGGCTAAATGACTACCAACCAACTGGGTCAATATATTGGAACATGGTTCCCTTGCAGGTTAACCATGATGGAATAAATATATATATGGGACAATTACATAACAGCAGAAGTAGTGCGACGGAGGTCTTGTAGCCCATTGTTAAACTTTCCGCTAAGCTGCCTTCCTTTGAAACTGCCATATCTAGTTGGCTTTGGCTGATAAAGAGAATCCAGCATTTTCTCCAAGTTCTGCACAGTATATTTAGCATATTTGCTTGAGCTTTGGTCTTTCTCAACCAGCGGTCCATAGTGTTGCATAAAGCTCCTGTAAACAGGCACAACCATTTGGACTATAGCCTGGGATGTCTTCTCCCTCAGATCTTTCTCCATCATGACCCAGTTTGACTGCTTTGAATACATGGCATCAAAAGCGTCATTGAAATTTTTCAGCCTTTTCTTCACAAGATCACGAGCAGTAGCACGCCCCCCTGAGAATAAAATTAGGCCTTCTCTACTTAAGTGACCAGGAAGGTGTCCCCAGCTCTCTCTCAAGAAAACCGTGGTGTAGTATTCCTTGTACTGTTCGTGTTCTTTTAATGAAGATTCCCCCAAGAGCTCACCAAGCTTTGTCCCTTTCAAGTGCTTGTACAAATGCCAGTGACTATTAATCATAAAAAAGTTGGCAAGATTACTATCATCATAAGCCTTCACCCAAGTCTCCAAATTCTGTTCCACTGCTTTCATAATTTTGAGAATCTCAGTAATAAGGAGTCTCTCTTGGAAATTTTCATGATTCCAACTACGATGAATGACCAGGACCTGAGTCAGAATAGGCTTATAATTGTCCCCCAGAAGCCTATTGCAATAATCAGTCACAAAGCTCACCAATCTCGGTACACTTCCATCAGGAGGAGGTGGGGTTTGTCTCTGAATCTCTACCTGAGCAAGGAGTTCCCAGAAAATCTCACTTGCCCCATTAATGACCCTCTTAATGAGATCACGGGTCAAATTCTGAATCTCAGCACAGGCTGCTCCCCCGAAGAGCCTGTTAAAATCCAATCGCAATTTGTTCAAAGATGCAAATATGTCCAACAATTTCAAAAGTTTGATTGGGTCTTTCTTGCTCTCTGTAACAGTCTTCCCAAATTGAAGAAACGCAAGAATACCTGCTTGGGCAGCTATTTTCGCAAAGCAATCCATCCAAACATCCATACCAAGTCTCTCAAATACATCATTGCAGAGTTTATATTCTGCCTCAAACAAATGCTTCACTGCAAATTCCAAATGCTTCCCCCACCGAGTGATATACCCCTCTATGCTCTGAACATCATTAAATTCAGAGATAGATATTTCAAGATAGTCCAGATCAAGAGCCTGTAAACTTGCTCTAACATTGGAACTGCGCACTTCTACGTATATCGATATGCACCTATCAAACCTCTTATTTGCGATCAACCTCCCAATAATAGCTTGCAACTTCTGAATGACAGCTACTGGCAATGGAGACGGTGCAATGCAAGCTTGCTCTCCAAGAGATGATGGAGCAGACATTGGAAGCGGTGAACTGTGCTCCGTCAAGAGCCGACGGAACTCACTTTCCAGTATATCCAATGCTGCATCGAGGAGCCCACCATCAAGATGTGCTCTTCCACCATCGCTCTGCAATTCCCTAAGACTCTGCAATAATTTATTCAGACTTGAAATGTACCCTTTATCTGCCACAGTATTATCCTCCAGATACTCCACTATATCCTCCAGCCACTGGATTGCCAATGCACAATTATCCCCCAAAAATCTCAATGCCTCCTCGAGTCGCTTCAACACCGACGAGTACCCGGGCAAATCATTGCGCGGATCTGACAACAGCATCTTCTCGAGTCCATGAACCGCATCGAAAACCTTGAGCACCGCCGCGGCGGGGCCGACCGCACGGTTAATGTGCCCACCCACAGCGACAAGGGCGTCCTTATTGGCGCGGATAGGCCGGACGGCAGCCTCCAAGGAGGGCAACCTCTGGTTGATCTCGGCCAATCTCGGGCCCGTTTTCTCCAGCTTCGAGCTCAGGGCTTTCGACTTCTCCAAGCTCAGCATCAACGACTTCCTCGCGGAAACCAGCTTCTCGACGCCATCGACACAAGCAGCACCATCCCCAGATGCAGCCATCTGAATCGACAAATCTACTACCCTGTTCCCACTATTTAAATACCCAACTCCCGAAATCCGAGCGACCCAAAACGCAGAAACAACTCAACTGGGTGTACGAGGAGCCGAATCGAAGAGCTGAAAACTAGTCGGGATTAGTGTAGAACGATATCTTCATCGTACCTCCACCTAACTCCCAACCAAAACCAGACCAAACCAGACCCAGGAAGAAGAAGAAGAAGAAGAAGAAGAAGGGAACAAGCAATCTTGCGATCTTTTCTCAACTACCCAGAAGAAAAGCAAGAAGCTTCGAGCGAAGTGGAAGGAAATTCGAGGCACCCACTTGAGAATGGACCCCGGAGAAAGAGAAAAGAGCCCAAGATCGGGAGGTGGGAGTGCGGAGCCGACGAGGGTCGATTTTGATCTTGGCGAAAAAGCGAAGGGCAAGGCTCTTACACAGTGCGGAATCTCGAAGGTGCTTTCGGGTTCTTGGATTCGCGAGGAAGGAGAGAGAGAAAACCCTAAGAAGTGGATGAATCTGGCGACATCATGAGAGAGAGAGAGAGAGAGAGAGAGGGCGGGCTTTGCAGGGACGACTGAGTCGTGCCAAAGTGCATGACAGGCAGGCAAGAGAGAGCTCAGAACAAGTACCTTTTTTTCTCGTTTGAGGAAAAGGTAAGGGAGGGGGAGCTCTCAAGCCAGGTCGGACACACCTGCTCTTCCCTTTTTCCTAATCAACGACGCTGATTTTGATCATCATAATTTCCCTCGTCGCCTTAATTTTTCCTAAAGTTTCAACCCTGTGGCCCAGGGCATGATGAAATCGTTAAGCTTCGCTATGACTCTGGTTTCTTATTTCAATCACTTTAGGGTACTATATTTTTTTGAATTTAGTAATTGATATATGTCTATCGGAGTTCTGATTGAATTTTGAGTGAAAGCTAGTGTAGGCTTGGGGCGATGACGTGGCATTTAAAAAGTAAGTGATGGGTTTGCCCTAGTAGTAGTTTGCTAGAAAATTTGTCAGATTTCAACTGATTTTTATCAGATGTGAGAGGCATTCTTGTGAGTCGTTTGGCTTAAAAAACACACCTTTTTGGAGGCTTAGTCTATTCAATGCCAAGGGGAGGCAGGTACCACCTCGGACTAAAATTTTAAGGAAATGATCAAATACCCTTTAAAATGGATAATTAACTAATATGCCCTTTCAACTTAATATGGTGACTAACATGCCTATCTACTCAGCTTCATGCGTGATGATACTAATTATTTGCCGAATCATGCATGATTAAGATTTTTATTTTCTTGTTGCGAGGAATAGATTCCAATTTCTTAGTTACACGCAATAATGAGATTTATGACGAAAAATATGAACTATGAGCATAGTGACAATAATCATAACATTGGTAAAAGGAAATTACGCGAAATTCCTCCCATAAAATAGGGTTGCTACTAATACGAAATTCCTTCCACCAAATTTGGAATTTGGATTAAATGGACTGCCTATGATTCGATTTCCATTTTTTTATATGCAAATCTTAATAAGTATATATATATATTTTCAATGTTGGAAAATCCCATTTATAGAGAATTAAGAAACCCAAAAAATGAAGAAGAAATCACTAGTTTTAGGCCCAACCTTGAAATATGAACAAATCTATTAGTCCATTTTCAGTTCCATAAACCGAGAATTGATTCATTTTGAAACCGATCATTTTTAATACAAATTTGCCTTGCTTGAGAGCATGGGGTGGATACGGGGCATTTTCACCTATCGGGGAGCGGGATAAGAGATGCACTTATTTTTAAAATGTCAAAGAAATGTCGAATTTTTGTTGGAAGTTAAAATTGGATACGGTTATGTTTAAAAGTCGGAGCATTACTTTTATTACTGTTTTTCTCCAATTTTTCTTTACCATTTAGAGAAATGGTCGGTGCAGCGTTTTCCTTCCTATGACGCTTTTTACGTGATGTGCTTTATTATGGCTTTTAGATTTTTTATTTTATTTTATAATTTGGTAATTTATTTAATAAAAAAAGATCGTGAGAGTTCTAATGTTCTATTCATTTTTTTATTAAAGGGGAGCCGAGCATTAATTCTACAGCTAATCAGAAAACTATCATAAGTTTACCACCAAACATGAATTTTCTATTCTTATATTCGTTAAAAATTATTTATTATCAAAGTATATTTTTCTCACCAATCTCAATACAATATAAACGCGAGTAATTTACCGACCAAAAAAAAAAATCCAATAAAGAAGGAAAATATTATATTAATCAAGCCGGACCCAGAGTGCAAACAATATGTTAATCCTTTCCACATTGACGTTTTTGACAAAACGGTTTGAACAATGGTCTTTCTTACGTACAAACATTTAGAAAAAAAAATTGCAAAGCATCAGATGGAGGGTTGCCATCACGACCGCCCGCTGCAACAACCAAAGTTTTAGAGACGGGTTATGATTAATTCTCTGTTCATCGTCGATTAATGAAATTTAAGTTTAGTTGTTGCTTAGAGGCTAAGTTTTTGGCAGGAGGTTTTGTGTTTGTTTAATTCAATTTATTGATCTGTGGACAGATTGGCAATGGCTAATTAAAGATGCCCATCATTGACGTGTGGAGTTTGACTCGAACTCCAACGAAGTCCCGAGGGAGAGGCGGCAGAGGAGAGGAGGGTTAGAAAGGTCTAGGTGGACGAAGAAAAAACAAAAGGGAAAAGAAGAAAAGAAGACAAAGTGGGGGGGCCAAAGCAGGTGAAAGCAAAAAGAACTTGAAAAAAGGAGAGAGATCGTGAGGAAAGGGGAAGAGAGGAAAAGAGGGTTTCCGTGCGTGCACGCTTGGCAGATCTCGTTGAGTCAAGGTGAGGTTGTTTCACAATGTCCGAGAAGGATTCAAGTTATTTATTCATCTAATTAAAATAATTTTCGAGATTAAGTCATAAATATAGAGTTATGTAAATTTTTAATAGCGGGGTTCAACTTAAGAGTTATTAAATTGGGAAAAATTACCAAAAAAATTTTAAATTTATTATTCAGTGATAAACATTTTAATTGTAACAATTGAATCTTAAATCTTTTCATGTTTTGTTAATAAAATCCATCCGATCAATTTTCATAGGAATTCGTTAACATAGATGTCCACTATCTTATATGGCACGGTTAATATTAACGTGAACAGTTATTTATTATATTTCAATAAATTTATATTTTTCATTAATTTTTTCTTTTCTCTTTTCTTTTCTTCTATTTTCCTTCTTTAGTTTTTATATTCTTTTTCCCCCTTTTTCTCTTCTTTTCTTCTTTCCTCTTTCCCTTTGCTAGCCATGGTCAAGCCTGTTGATGATGGTTATGTTCGAGATCGCATCCTTTGGATAGAAGAATAGCTATATCATTGCTCCTTTCCTTATAGAGTTGGGGTGTGATAGTCATGACCTCTATCTACCACAATTTAGCTAACGGCCACCATCACCAGAAATCTTCAATCAACCCGGCACCACCCGACGACCGTTTCCACCTCTCTATCCAAATTGGGAGTGGAACACAGTTGAGCACCGTTGTTGATGGGGGTGATGCCTCCATATCCAAACTTAGGATCCAAAGGCGTCGTCCCCCATCCAATTAATGGCGGCACCCTCGACAGCGTCCAAATTTGAGATTTGGTTGGGACAAGCATGTTCAAGCTTGGAGCGATAGAGATCACGTTTGCCAGTGCCATTATTGCGAGCGAGAGAACTAGAGGTCAAACTTGGAAGGAGAGAACGGTCCAAACGGTGAGGATGGTGATTAGGGCATCTTGGGATGCGTATGGGAACGCTTTTGTTTTTCTATTTTTTTTTCTCCGACATAAAAATAAAATAGAAATCCATTTGTGTCATTTTTTTATATGGAAATAGATTTGTAATAGAGTTAAAAAGTAGAAAAAATATTTTCTTTATTCCTAATAATTACTCAAGAATTAAACCTAAATCATATTTTTTCTCTTTTCTTTTCTTTCTTTTCTCTTCCTCCTCTTCTTCCCTTAGTTGGTTGTTGGCCCCTACTAAGGCCGAGACTCATTAGCCTAAGCCTCACCTAGCCACGGCGAGGCTCTCCCTGAGGTTAGTGACCTCATCGGCTCTCATATGGCTGGTCGTCGGCTAGTCATGACTAAGGCTAGTGACTAGCTAGAGGAAGAAGAAGAAAAGGAAAAAAAAAAAGAAAAGAAAAAAAAGAGAAAAATGTAATAAAATTATTAATTAAAAAATTCAAAGTTACAAAAAATTTTGGGGTCGTATTAAACACATTTCTATTCGGGAATAGAAATTTTATGCAATTACTAAACACATTTTTTTACAACGAAACTTGTCTAGGGATAAAAAATAGAAAAAATTGTTTCTAAACAGAAATTAATCCTAGAAACAGACCATAGGCATTTTTGGTAGCTCATCATCTCATGGTTGTCAACGATTCCATGTGAGGGCTCTAGGATCGCACTGGTGGTTGGGCTATTAATGCTTGTAGAGTGTAGGTGTGGAAGTGAGCAAAGTAGAATTCTTATTTGATTGTTTGTTCGGCAGTGTTTTTGTTAGAACGAGGTTTCTCTTTTTTTTGTTTCTTTTTCTTTCATAAGGTTTATTTTGGTCATTCTAACTTAATTGTAAATTCTAAAAAGGGAAAATAGCACAAATGGATCCTAAACTTTGATTTAATATGCACTGTCGTCTCTGAATTTTTCAATTTGTGCAATATGACCTACGAACTTTGGTCCGATGCATAATTTCGTCCTTGTTGCTCAATGTGGTCCTTAAACTACTGGTAAATGTTCCTCTAGATTATATGAAAATATTTAAAATTTGAAGAATCACGTTGAGCTAAGGGTGGTTGGTTCCTATCAGGAATTGGAAAACTGACCACTTGGTCTTCAAACTGGACCGACCAATTTGGTCAAATTTCGGGATGAGTCCAAGAATCGATGGGAATATCTTTGATTTTTTCCTACGTAGGATCATTAGTTTACTCACTTGTTCGTCAATACATTGTCGTAATCTGTAACACTCCAATAAAATAGAAACAGACCTCCTCCGAACTCTCTCACGCTTCTTCACTGACCAGCAACAACGCTTTTTAAGATTCCCAATCTCCATTTCAAAATTTCCATTCTTAGAAAATCAAAGGAAAATGCGTGTGATGGAACAAACACAGAAATAAAAAATCCAGACTCTGTTAGTTGAGAAAGGCAAAATAAGAGGCAAGAGCAAGAGAGGCAAGCGAGAGTCAAGACTCGAGATGGCGTCAAGCGAGAGTGAGGCAAGAATGAGGCATTAAGCGAGAGGGACTGAGAGAGGTGTCGCGTGACTGCGTGAGACTAAGCAAGAGCCAAGAGGGATGAGTGACCAGAGAGAATGAGAAATTAGTGTTTTGAGAAATGTTTTGTTATAATAAAAATTATATATATATATATATATATCAATTTGGGTTGGGTAGTATGAGTGAGTCAGTCCACACCTAGAATTGGGAATCAAACCGGACACCAAGGGCGTCCTTATTGGCGCGGATAGGCCGGACGGCAGCCTCCAAGGAGGGCAACCTCTGGTTGATCTCGGCCAATCTAGGGCCCGTTTTCTCCAGCTTCGAGCTCAGGGCTTTCGACTTCTCCAAGCTCAGGATCAACGACTTCCTCGCGGAAACCAGCTTCTCGACGCCATCGACACAAGCAGCACTATCCCCAGATGCAGCCATCTGAATCGACAAATCTACTACCCTCTTCCCACAAATCAAATACCCAACTCCCGAAATCCAAGCGACCCGAAACGCAGAAACAACTCAACCGTGCGTACGAGGAGCCGAATCGAAGAGCTGAAAACTAGTCGGGATTAATGTAGAACGATATCTTCATCAGACCTCCACCTAACTCCCAACCAAAACCAGACCAAACGAGACCCAGGAAGAAGAAGAAGAAGAAGAAGAAGAAGAAGAAGAAGAAGAAGGGAACAAGCAATCTTGCAATCTTTTCTCAACTACCCAGAAGAAAAGCTAGAAGCTTCGAGCGAAGTGGAAGGAAATACGAGGCACCCACTTGAGGATGGACCCCGGAGAAAGAGAAAAGAGCCCAAGATCGGGAGGTGGGAGTGCGGAGCCGACGAGGGTCGATTTTGATTTCGGCGAAAAAGCGAAGGCAAGGCTCTACACAGTGCGGAATCTTGAAGGGCTTTCGGGTTCTTGGATTCGCGAGGAAGGAGAGAGAGGAAACCCTAAGAAGTGGATGAATCTGGCGACGTGATGAGAGAGACACACACAGAGGGTGGGCTTTGCAGGGACGACTGAGTCGTGCCAAAGTACATGACAGGCAGGCAAGAGAGAGCTCCAAACAAGTACATTTTTTTCTCATTTGAGGAAAAGGTGAGGGGGGAGCTCTCAAGAGGGATGTGCAAAAGAATTGGGATTCATCCGGATCGTCCGGAACCGGTGTTTTAGGTTCTAATTTAGGAAGCTGGTCAGGTTTCCGATTTTAATTTATGAGATTTGGTGGGTACCGGTCCGATTCCCCATTTCATGGGCGGATCCGTCCACTCGTCCACAGATGCATGGGTGGGGTCAGGAGACCGATTAATTTTTAATAATAATAAAAATTACTATTTAACAAACCTTAGATACGAGCAGTTCCTCTCAGGTCTCTCTCTCTCTCTCTCTCTCTCTCTCTCTCTCTCTATCTCTTCCCTCGATCGCCATTCCGATTCCGTCGACGAAGTTGCAGCAATCTCTGCGGGGGATTGGCTTTGCCGCATTGTGCTCTGTCTAGTAGATCTTGCTCCCCGTCCGGTGATTCGCACCGGCACGCTCTAGCCTTTGATTTGTAAGTGTCCCCCCAATCTCGCACCTTTTTTTTTAACCCTTTCGTCACCTCATTCGAGGTTCGTTGCGCGAGAAATTCGATCTCTCGCCGCCATTAGAATTTGATGATGGCTTATAGAATTTCGGTGGAATTCCGTGCTCAATTCTTGAGTCACTGCCCCTCCGCGTTTCTATTTTTGTTTTTGCTTTTGTTTCTTTATTCAGCCCTCTGAAAAATTGTTGTCGCCCTTGACAGCAGTCGTCCGTCCATCCATCCCTTTCTTTATTCGGCACTTCGGAAAATCGCCATTGCCCTCGACAACAGTAGGTCTATTCGTCCGATTCTTTTGTTGTCTCCCTATTTGGCCCTCTGGTGTTGATTTTCCGGCACCACAAGATCTCGAGAATTGGTGTCGAAAACATTCCTATCCTTCGGGAATACCGCGAATAGCTCTAGCTTTCTTAAATATCACGTTCCATATTTTTTTTTTCTCTTTTCACACGGTTTATTGGTTATCTTTCTGCCATGTCTGTTTATTTTCTTTTCTTTCTTTTAGATTGAAATGCCAAATCCATCTATATGTGTTCAGACATTATGAACATGATATATATTGCTTTTTCAAAGGTTCTATCTAGGAGGTCAAGCTCTACAATTGGAGCTCACAAACATTTCATCAAAGATGTTTAACTGGGGAGCTGAAACTTTCGGCTTGCTTTGATGATGCAATTGAGAATTGAGATCAATTATGTCATCTCTTTTGATGTTGGATTTTCCTTAGCTTAAGATTTTCATCTCATGGTTAGTGAGACCGGTTCCATGGATCCACTCGGGAATCGGACTGGACGGCGGTCCGGTTTCCGGGTGAATCCATGCAACAAATGGGTGGATCTCGGTTCCCATTTTTTCGGAACCAGTCCTTAACGGGCAGTTCTCGGTTCTAAGTTGGGAACCGCCCGCTCAGACCATGCACACCCCTAGCTCTCAAGCCAGGTCGGACACACATGCTCTTTCCTTTTTCCTCATTAATAACACTGATTTTGATCGTCATAATTTCCCTCGTTGCCTTTATTTTTGCTAAGGTTTCAACCCTGTGGCCCAAGGCATAATGAAATCATTAAGCTTTGTTGTGACTCTTGTTTCTTATTTCAATCACTTTAGGGTACTATATTTTTTTCGAATTTAGTAATTGATATATGTCTATTGGAGCTTTGATTGAATTTTGAGTGAAAGCTAGTGTAACGCTTAGGGCGATGACATGGCATTTAAAAAGTAAGTGACGGGTTTGCCCTACTAGTAGTTTGCTAGAAAAATTGTCAAATTTCAATTGATTTTTATCAAATGTGAGAGGTAAGGGTGTGCAATCGGATTGGGTATACCCAGGAATCGGATCGGCCCACTTGAAAAACAGGGTCAGGAATCAGTTCGGGTTGAAATCGGTCCGGGTTTAAACCGGTTCGGGAACAAGTTCTGAGTAATTACCCACCCGAAACAGGTTCCCAGACCGGTTCCTTGATCGGTTTTGTAAGTAGAGGTTTAAAATCCTTTTATTTCCTCCAATTTCTATTCTTACTCCCGTAATCACACGACGTTTTTCCTCTTAACTCTCTTAAACACACACCGGCACTCCTCCTTAATCGTTCCTCTTCCTCACTTGCCTCCCTCCCTCACCGGCTTCCTCTCCCGATGGATGGACGGACAATGTTCGTCGCCGCCAAATTATTGTGTATCACATGGATTGGCTTGCCTAATTTCTCTTTTGTATGAGGAGTTATCCTTGCATAAATGAGTAACTTCATGTAGTAGTTGTGGGAATAAGATTGATATTAGACCAATGTTTGTTCTAATTCATTGTATTATGGTTTTATTTATTATAATTAGTCATGTGGATCCTTAATTTTTCGTGTAGTAAAAAAGTTCATGTATTTATTTATTACAAGTGTTTAATGTTTCATTAGAAATTATGAAGATTACATTATTTTCTCGTGTATTAATATAAAATTCGAAGTTGTATAGGATATCGGGAGATTGCAAAACAGGTTCCAATGGAAACAGGGTTGACCTTGGAATCGGACCGAAAAAATAGGGTGCGTCGGGTACAAGGTCCACTACAAACATGGTCGGGTATAGGGTCTAGAAAAAGGGGAACCGGTTATAACAAGGTCGGGTATAGGGTCCAGGTTTAGACCCTACCCACCCTGGACCCAATCACCCTTACTGTCAAGTCCATAGAAGATAAATATAACTACTAGTAGACATATATTAAGTGTGAATAAGGGTGGATTTAGTCATTTAGGGGTGGAAATAGAGCTACCTGAATTTTTTCAAGGGGTTCCCTTGGAAAAATAGGAAATTGAAAGTCTCACTTGGTGGGATTTTCTTAAATTATTTGGAGTGAGAATCGACGATGCTCAATCAATTAATAATGACAAATATTATGATATGATCCACTTTCCTTTTTTATCACCCTATTTTCTTTCCTTAAATAAAATAGGAAAACATCATCATATCAAATATATCACCATATATGTCTATATTGCTATAGCTATAAATATGAGGACAATGTGTTCTAATGGAATGAGAAAAAAGAAGAGCCAAATTCGTGGAAGCTAACGATGGCTGAAGTCTTCCCAAAGTGTTTTTTTCTCATTGTCCTCGTATTTGTGGGTTTCTTTCTCACCATTTACTAGATTTCCTTTGTGAGACAAACATATTAGTTAGCCGCGAAAAGAAAAATGGAGCAGGCCGGGCTCCTTATCTTCCTTTATATTCTGAGGTTCTAACACTAATACCATTCCTTCATTCTTTTAAGGTTGGATGATAAAGATACGGAAGGTGGAGGCGTTTTGCTCTGAAGGACTAGGGTCATGTGGGAAGGGCGACGACTGCTAGCAAAAGTGCTCTACGAGTCATGGCCCAGGCTCGCAGGGATCATGCGACCAAAGCACCAGCCCTCCGCTTTGCACTTGCTATTACAATTGCCCCTCACCGCCCCAACCCCCGCCGTCGCCAAAGATGTGCAACAGATGTGAGGGTTTGTGCAACAACGTGTGTACTGACCAGTGTTGCAGCGATCGGTGTGCTGCTAAGTTCAATCAAGGCTGAGGATATTGCGACAATAGTGCCGGCCTTGGCTATGCCAATGGCAATACCCTTGCTAATTCTTTTTTCCCTTTTTATTATTAATAAGAAAGGATCACCTGTACATGGTGGACTTGGTGTGCAAATAATTTTTTAGAGGAAATCATAAATGCCTTAATTGCTCTTGGTTTTTCGTCCAAACCGTTGATTCTACAGATTCCATGAAGGAATCACATCGTTAGAAAGGTATACTAGCTAAGTTCACCCAGCACGGTTCTAATTCCTTGGCAGAGCTCAACAAATGCGCTGGGAGCATTTAGTGATTGGATAAGATACCGATGTAAGAAAAGACCGGTTAAGTACCTTTTAATAGAGTCTTGATTAATGCAAAATGGCAGAACAAGTATAACCACTGTTAAGTTGAATTCTTACTTCCAGGGTTTTCAAATCACTCCCCTTGTTTGGTACGATTAGACACCACAGATAAAGAAAACCTCTTTCAGATTGTTCGATTTCCGCAATCCTAGTCTTGAATTCCTGCCAATGGTCTCCACTTGCTAACAATAGGAAGCTATAGGATCGAGAATGTTCATAGTGATGAAGAAGCTCAAAGCACTGAAACGGCACCTCAGGGACCTGAATTGTGACATCCTAGATTTTCGACTTTGCTTTCAATTCAATAAATCGAGCATTTCATTGACGCACCTCTAGTGCTTTTATCTAAGATGGCCACTCATGAAATAACTAGACTATCTGGAGAAGTCATTAAGAGATTTTAATGCAATAGACTTGAGGATTCGACGAGGAATCGGTTGCTCGATCGTGCTAATCTGTAGAGATCATTATGGCACAGATATAAATTGATTTGAAATCATAGATAGGTCGGTTCGATTGAGATATGTGGTTAAATGTGGGTGATCCCATTAAATTGCAAAATTCTCGTCAACTGACACTAAACTGATATTTCTGTTGTCTTGGTATCCTGTGTCCGTATTTGAAATCTTTAAATTTTCACGACAACTGAGAGTCGCCAATATGTTGAAGGGGATCATTGTGATTCGAAGAAAATTGACCACGGGTCATTTGCACTAAAAATTTTTCTGAAAGCTACTCGATAGCCTAGGTCACAGTAAAAACACGGTGGAGTGAAATTAATCGCGAATGTGAATCCGATTTCAGAAATTGAAGGTTTTTTATGTCACAATAAATTCTAGAAACGATTTTTCTGCATCTCGAGACTTTTTTGGGAAAAAGTCGTTGTAAGGCTGTTTTTGTCCAGAAAAAGCCAGGGACCCTTTTTATCACGAATTTGGGATGCAAAATGGTTCAATTTGTGAGGAAAAATATCAATTTGAGTATTGAATTGATAACATAATTTATTGAGGCCAAATGGTGTTGAATTAAGAAGGATTAAGTGCTCATTTGGAGGGAAAATGCTTGAAATTCGTATGTCCCCCACCCCCTCAACTTATGGACCTCTTTGACTTTCTAGATGGGAGCATGGGTGGCTAATTTGTGGCCTAGGAACCCAGTTGTGGTGGAGGATGGGTCAAGGGAACATTGGAAGGGAAAATTTGGCCATGGTGGCCCCCTTGTCTCCTTATCTCTCTCTATTTCCTTCAAGTTGCAGACCAGCCTTTCTTTCTTCATTGTTGTACCTTATAAGATTCAGATTTCCAGAGAAAAACCAGCAAGGAGGCAATTCAAACCAACCACCCTCGTCGCATGCGCCGCCCGTCACCGTTCGCTGCACCGCTCGCCGTGCGTGCGCCCGGGCGACCTCGCGCTCCAGCCGTTGTGTGATGTTGCCAGAGCCACGTGGAGCTTGCTTGGACTTGATTTAGTCTCCTCGGTTTACTTCAGTCCGTGTTCACCTCAATTGGCTCTTGTTTCAACCTTTTTCGGCCCTGGACAACAGCTAGAATTTGTGGGTTTCCAATAGCTATCTTGGCCCATTTTGGCTCGCTTCCGGACCCCAAAAGCTAGGCTTGCTTTGGAGAGGATTGTCCCTCGTCGTGTTCCCTTCGATTTGAACCAACTGGTTTGCTGAACAAGTGAGCTTAGCTCACTAAACCTCACTTAGTTGGTTAATTATACTTAAGGGTTCTTTAGGTTAGCTTAAGTAGGGATTAGTAATAAGCTAGGATGGTTAGATTAGCCTTAGAATGGATTAGTGTAATTTAATTAGTGAGATTTGTACAATTGATGATGGATTAGTCGAATCTAGTGGAGTTCATGCAGTTTTGGTTTCTAGACCGTTGCCGTTTGCCATTTTTATAGATCAAAATGGATTGCGAATTTGAGGTCTATGTCTTTTTGAGGAATGTTTTAGACATCTTTAGTTATAACATATATTTTTCTCAAGATTTTTGGGGACTTAAAAGATGGAGATATTAGCTCCGTCATTTTCAAACAGAACCTCAATTTTGCTGGAATTAGTAACCTTTTAGGATTCTAGGAGTTTTTATCAACTCTTAGGGTTCGAATTTTAAAATGGTTTCTTTACAAAAGTTGTTTTTCATATCTTTTAGCTAAACATAGCCAAATTTCAGATCAAATGGACATGTTTTGGATCTCGAACCAAACTGATTTCGAAAAATAGGCTTTCTGGAAACGGACCCAGTTTTGGTACTGAATTGAGCGATTTATTAGGCTGAATTTAGAAGGACCTGGGTTAAGGTTTTTCATGAAAAAATGTTCATTTAGGTGTCTATTACAACATATTCAAATTTGGGAATTTTCCAAACTCGTTCAATTAGGTTTCTAGATTTAAACTTGAAGACGTGCAAGTGGGCCTATTTTGCCAGTTATGACCAGTTATGAATATGTGATGGTTCTTGAGGCTTTGATTGTTGGAAATTGTACCTCTGATATATGATTGGTTTGTGACAAGCTCTAGAATTTATCTAGAGTAGTTCGGTTATTTTCCGGGCTTGTCTTGGCTTCCAATTAGGCTATAATGGGCCTAAGTTGGATTTATTGCATTTATTTAATATTTTTCGTCATTAATTAATTAATTAATTTCTAAAAATTCAACTGGGATGGTCGGTGACCGGGATTTTATGCTGAGTTTAGTGGTGCCTTTCGTTTATTTAATTAATCACTAGATTGTGATAATTGAGTGAAATTGGTGATTATGAGGATTTATCTCAAAAATTGGATAATATGAGCATAAATCTAAGAATTGCCGAGTGGGGCCGTGATACTGCTAAATCTCACCAAACCTAAGAATTACTGAGTGGGGCAGTAATGTCACTAAATATGGAAAATTGCCGAGTGGGACCGTGATGCCACAAAATATGGAAAATTGCAGGTGGAGCCGTGATGACCACCAAATGTAGAAAAGATGCTAGTGGGGCCGTGATTACCACTTAATCTAGGTTGTGCATGTTGGGCTGAAATCAAGAGTCGAAATTGATTAATCAAAATGATCGTGCGATGGTCTTGAAGAAATGTAATCGACTAAGTCAATCTGTCTAATGAGATGATGTGATTGTCGGTATTTATGAATTGATCGACTTGCAAGAAGGAATTGAGGCTAATGTAAGTATTTTGACTCGTGTTGTGCTTAGGTAGCCTTTTGGGCGTAATTGGTTTCCTAATCGAGTCTTAGAGGGTAGAACTTGCTGAGACATTGTTTAACTGGTTATTGTATAACCATTTCAAGTCTTTAGGTGGTGTTGGCGAAGGACTGGAAGCACCGGAATTTAAGAGGCTAAGCCTGAAGAATGGGCAATCTTGTTCGGCTAGCTAGTCGTAGGACAATTCTCTTTTATAAGGAGCTGATCCCTTTTGTGAACCTTTATATATAGACATGTGTGTTTATAAAAAGGTATTTTGTAAGAAATTAGTCATACTTTCTTATCCCATTGGTTTATTGTTTGATGATTATTTATACGCTTCAGCATGCGTATTAAAATGAACGGGTCGGTGATGCATCCTAGGACGTCGCTATTAATCAACCAGGTGAAGGATGGGTGCGTGCCTGAGAATTGGGATGTGACATAAATAGATCTCGATTTGGTGACCTACACTTAGGTTACGTTTAGCAGTCAGAATAAAATTCAAAACATGATAAAATTTATCATATTTTACGTTTGGTGCCTACTTAATATAAGATAAAATCAGATATAAGAGGATATAAACTAGACAAAATTATCTCGAGGTAGAATATAGGTAAATTGGATTTCTAACATTCATAATAGGAAAATTATTTTCCTCAAATGACAATATTCTTAAATTAACAAAATTGAAATTATATTTCAATATAAATAATATTTGCATTAAAATATAAGAAATTCAAAATAACAAAAAATAAAATTTAGTTATTTTAATTTAATCTTATTCTTATTCATATATTCGAATTTAATTCTATTTTATAAAATAAATTCAATATATGAATATAAATATATTTATATTTATTACATATTTTAAGTATTTCAGTATATTCAATATCTTGGTATAGTTTACTATTTAATAAAATTTGAGTGGTGCTAGCATCACAGTTTGATGGTGTGGCAATCAAAGGACGTCCACAAAAAATTCCTTATGGAAGTTTCCAAGCAAGACACAATTCTCCCTCTCTCTCATAAAAAATGTGTGATTAAGAATGGACTGTCTATTTTTTAGGCCAACTATACAGTTAGCTAAGCATAATTCTTTTTTTAAATAATGCGCTGTCAAGTAGGGGTGTGTAACCAAATTGAGTATACTCGGGAACCGGATTGGCTCACTCGAAAAATTGCGTTGGGAACCCGTTCCAGTTGAAACCGGTTCCCAAAATTCGGAACCGGTTTAAACCGATTCGGGAACAAGTTCTTGATAGGGGTAGTAAGAGCACCTAGAGAGGAGTGAATAGGTGATCAAAGAAGTTTTTACACAACTTAACAAATTAATTTGTCTTCTGAGAATAATAGACTGAAGATGTAAAAGATTATAATCAGTTATATAAAGCTACAAATTAAAGTAAAAAGATTAGGGAAAGAGAATTGAAACACAAGGTTTATAGTGGTTCGACTTAAACCAAGCCTACGTCCATTCTTCCGCACTGACAGCCCACTAGCTTGGTTACACTAAGAACCAAGAGAGATTTTACAGTTTCACGTCATTGATTCCACAGTATGGAAACTTTGCTATACTTTTTCAAGGTCTCACAAGTATTTAATATCTCTTTTGATTACAACTTAAGCTCAACAATTGAAACAACAAAGAACTAGGAGTTTCAGACTTTGGAATTTTTCTTTCACGCACACACTCAAATAACTTGGGCGTCTTCCTTATATACTCCTTCATGCCTTTATAACTGTTGGCACCTTCCAAAGGAGTTCTTCCAATCTACCCATTTGACAGAATCAACTAGGGAGATCTCAAGTTATTTAAGGAATGTGATGATAGTCCACCAATCCTACTCGCCTATACAATCAAGATCTAGGTTTTCATAAGTAGAACCTTCTAAGTATACTTCGCCAATCAACAGATCTAATTGTCCAAATTGATTTCAATTAGAATAATTGATCACGAGATGCTATCTCCAGCCGTGAGATTTTTTTCGACCATACAAACTAAATCCTCAAAGATATACTCACATATGGAGAAGTCTTCTTCGTCGGTCTGGAAACTATCAGTGAGAGTAGACTTTAAATATTGAGTCTTGAGATCTTCAGACTTTGACTATAAAGTCTGCAAGTCTTCAGACTAGACTGATGGAAACGTTTTGTCAACTTCAAAACAAATAAGGAAGTTTTCTCCAACAATCTCCTCCTTTTTGATGGTGATAAAACTTTCCTGCAGATTTGAACACTTTTGTCCTGCAAAACAACACTTAAGCAAACCAAGATATCTCATAAAAACTAAGTAGATTAGGATATGGATAGTAGCGATTCTGCAACCACAGAAAACATGTTAGTTTTGTAAAACAACTATCCTTTCCATAATCATTAACATAGCTTAAGTTACTACAAGTATCAAAAGATTAAATCAAACAGCAAACCACAACCAAACAAAGGATAAGTCCAAACAAAAAACCAAAGTCAAATCAGATATGCATGAAACTTCTCCCCCCTTTTGTCAACAGCAAAAAGTTGAGAGCAAATAAAAAGAGTTGTTGAAAATAGAATCAAAATCATGGTGTTTTGGAAGGCGAACAAGCTCGAACTCTCCCATTGAATTCACTGTCTTTTCAAGCCTTGTAAAACTCTACTTCAGTGACTGGAAATCTTCACCCTGCACAGTAGATTACACTTGATTCTTCAAGGTGTTTAACTGATTGAGCAAAGACACTGAAGTGGCCATGAAAGCGTTCTTGAGATCATGCATCTCATACGCCACGGCATATTGCTGCTTCCTTACATCCAATAGAATCTCTAGCAATCTCGAAAAGTCTGTTGTTTGTTATGTTGCAGCATTAGGTCCAGCCGAGTTGATTCTAGGGGTTTTGAGAATGGATGGAAGTTCAGCAGATTGTCCACTATGACTATGAGTGAATGCTTATGGATAATGAGAGGCATACACATCATCTGGATCTGCTACAGAACAACTCACATAACTAGTAAAAATAGGTGAAGAAATACCTTGTTGTCCAACAGCTCCCCCTGTTTAGTTGCCTTCATGTGGAGTAGGTAAGATTTTTTCTTGATCAACTTTAGCTTCATAGTGATGCGCGTCAGCAGTTCCAGTTCCTGCCATCTCAAAATCATTGGATAAGGAAACAGCCAAAGTTGGCTCAAAAGAGTCTTCTTGACCCTGGTCTCTCTCTTCTTCTTCTTCTTCTTCTTCTTCTTCTTCTTATCCTCTTTCTTCTCTTCTTTCTTCTTCTTCTTACTCTCCTCTTCTTCCTCTTCTCTTCTTTCTTCCTTTGTCCTCCTCTTTGTTTTTCATCTTCCTTCTCTGTCGCTTTTCTCTCTTTTTCTCCTTCTTTAGGCTCTTCTTGTGTCTCTTGAAAGTTGACAAAACTCTTCAAATTTCTTAAGGCTAAAAGAGTCATTTCATCCTCATCCTCTTTCTTTTGGAGCAGCCATGGGCTTCTTGCCTTTCCTTTTGGCTGCAGCAGAGTCTTGTTTTGCTTTGACAAGAGACTTCTCCTTCATGCACTCTAACACCTTGTTCAGCTCTTTCAAACTCATCTTTGTGGCCATTTTAAATCCAATCACCATAGGAGAGATGTTTGTCAAACATAACTTTGCAGGAATGTAAATTTTAAAATGTCTAAAAAGACGCGTGATAAGAGCATAATAAGGGAGTTTTCCCTTATCCTTCACCACTGTCCTGTACATGTGAAACATGATAGTGTGAGGCAGAGAGAATTTGTAACCAATATTGGTGGCATACATCAATTTTGCTTTAGACCGAGAGACATCAGTCTTGGATGTCGACTTTGGACGAATGCAGTAGATTACAATCTTGTGCAGCGAGATGTTGGAGGCATTCATCCTAAAGTAGGAAATCTTGCCTTTGGCATCCCAATCTTTCACCAATGATATAATAGTATGAGCAACGAACACGCTAATTGGTTGAAAACTCGCTCTTTCCACCCCAATTATGTCAGCCAAAGTGTCCATATATCCACCAAAAACTTCTTATCCTTTACTGTGAAAGAGAAACTGTTTGCATCCAAGAAAGATAAGTTCGAGTAAAAGTAAGTGGTGAGTTCTGGATAAGCAATAGTAGATTCAGAACAAAAGCGCTCCAATTCTAGTAGAGCAAACTTCTCTTGTAGATTTACTTTCACCGAATTAAGAAAATCAAAATCGACACTCCTAGGGTTCATAACCCCTCTCTTCATTAGATTCAAATAGACCCTCTTGTGGTTCTTCGACCCGAAAAGGCTTGAACTATCACCATCAACATTTGCAGCCACTCTCGTTCTAGGTTGAAAATGGGTAAACATACGTTCATCGTCGTTCTGTCCTTATGGTTGATTAGCAGTACCAAAACGCGGGTCATTAGGAAAATTAGCGAAGGCTTTTTCAGCCGATCCCTTTTCTACAATACCCATCTTCTCCATATCGCGCATAAAAAGAGTTTCATTCTTATAGCCTCTCTCTCTCAGGTATTCATCGATCAAGGACATAGCAGTTCCTCCTTTTTTCAAACTAGAATAAAGCTTGAAAGCAACCTTAGGAATTAACGTTCTTACAGGTTCAACTTCTTCCAAAATTTCTTCTTCTGGATGAATCGGTGGAGAAGACTGATGCTGCTAAGAAGGTTGTTGCTGACTTGGTTGTTGTGGTAGAGAAGAATCTTCTTCTTCGGTCAAGTCGAAATGCGTACAACCCTTTGGCATGTGTCGTGGTCCCTTGCTTGCGATTCTTAAAGACTTTCTTGAAGACATTGTCGCTTCAAGGGAAAAATTCACAGACTTGCTTGAAAGGTGAAAACTTTTTGGATTAAACAACAATGAAAATGAGAGCAAGTGGGAGTTTAGTATGCTAGAGTTTGAGAGTGAAAACGAAAAAAGACGGATTTCAACAGTATATAAAGCAAGTGAGGCGAGGTAAACGAATCGTCATAAAATGAAAAATAAAAATACCTTTTCGAAAATGAATAACTGCCTTTTTCAAAATTGATAACTGCTTTTTTGAAAATGAATAATTGCTACAATTTAAAAAAAACTTGGAAAGATAATTTCAATCAATTATCGATTAATAAGTAACCGTACATTTTCAAATCTTTAACCAAGAATTTAATTACTAGTACCGAAATAACTTATAGTCGTAACTCTTGGTCTTCTGAGTCTGAGCACCTTCAGACTTTATCTCTGAGTCTGAGCTCCTTCAAACTTTACTGAATAAAAGATATGATATTCAGTCTGGTGCGAATAGACTCAAATATGCTTTTCTCCAGTGGCTTTGTCAATATGCCCACCAGTTGATTCTTTGAATCAATGAATTGAATCATAACTCCTCCATTTTGAACATGATATCTAATAAAGTGATGTCTAATCTTTATGTGCTTCGCTTTTGAATGAAGAATTGGACTATTTGTGAGATTAATTGCACTGGTGTTGTCACATTTGATCTCGGTGCATAAATCTTCGATTCCAAAGTCTCTTAGTTGTTGTTTTATCGATAAGATTTGAGAACAGCAACTTCCACGAGCCACACACTCTGTTTCTACTATTGAAAGAGCTACAATATTTTGCTTCCTTGAGAACCATGATGCTGTTTTGTTTCCTAGTAATTGACAAGTATTGGAAGTACTATTTCTATCAACTATACAACCTGCTAGATCTACGTCTGAATATCCAATGAGAGTAAAGTCCCATTCTTTGGGTACCACAGACCTAACTTTGAGGTAGTTGTAATGTATTTGATGATGTGTTTTGCAGTACTTAGATGAGATTTTTTGGGATCAGATTGAAATCTAGCACAAATGCAAACATTAAATAGAATGTCAGGCCTAGAAGTAGTAAGATAAAGACGTGAACCAATAATACTATTGTAGAGCTTCTGGTCAACTTTCTTTCCTCCTTCATCTTTGTCCAGCTTCGAAGAACTAGACATTGATATCTCAATCTTTTTGTAATTCTCCAATCCAAACTTTTTAACGAGTTCTTTTGCATATTTTTCTTGGTGAATGAAATTTCATTCCTTCAATTGTTTCACTTGTAATCCAAGAAAGAAGGAAAATTCACCCATCATGCTCATCTCAAATTCATCCTGCATAGACTTAGAAAACTTCTTGCACAGATTTTCGTTAGATGATCCAAATATAATATCATTAACATAGATTTGAACAAGTAGAAAGTTTTTACCTTCTTTTTTAATAGACAAAGTAGTATCCACTTTTCCTTTGACAAAATCATTTTGAATTAAAAACTTACTTAACCTGTCGTACTATGCTCGATGTGCTTGCTTTAAACCATATAAAACATTTTTCAGTCTGAATAATGAGTTCGGTCTCTTTGGGTCTTCAAATCCGGGAGGTTGTTCCATATAAACTTCTTTTTGAATGAATCCATTTATAAATGCGCTTTTGACGTCCATTCGGAATAACCTTTTGGTTTAGGAGTTAATTCCCAAATATTGTTAATGTTGAACCGTTTGAGCTCTTTTTACATAGTTTCAATCCAGCTTTCATCAATCAAAGCTTCTTCTATGCTTTTGGGTTCTATTTCAAAAATAAGTGCCACGGCGCTAGACTCTTCTTGCTTTTTGGATCTGGTGCGAACCCCTTCATCAATATCACCGATGATGAGTTCTTTGGGATGACTAGACTTATGCTTCCAGTTGCTGGTCGGTCTGACGGAATGTTGTTCTTCTACTTCAGTTAATTCTTCAATTTCCATTTGTTGATGATCTTGAGTTTGAGCCACTTTAGGGGAGGTAGACTTTGTAAGGTCTAGAACAGGTTCATATTCTTCAGGTTGAGTCTAAATTAGTTGATTTCATAAAGAGTCTTGAAATTTGACATTCATAGATTCTTCTACAGATTGAGTCTTCTTGTTGAATACATTGTAGGCTTTGCTGGTGGTTGAATTTCCAAGGACGATTCATTCGTCTGATTTCTCCTCAAACTTACCAGTTCGATCATTTGCATCTTTCAAAACAAAGCATTTGCATCCAAACACATGGAAATAAGAAACAATTGGCTTCTTTCCTTTGAATAACTCATAGAGAGTTTTCTCCAGAATAGGCCTTAAGAATACTTTGTTAATAATATAGCAAGCTGTAGAAACTGCTTCAGCTCAAAAACAAGAAGAAATATTACTTTCTATTAAAAGAGTTCTTGCCATTTCTTGCAAAGATCTATTCTTCCTTTCCACAACTCCATTCTGTTCTGGAGTGTATGGAGAGGAGAAAACATGCTAAAAATCAGATTCATCACAGAATTTTGCAAAGTTTTGATTTTCAAACTTACCTCCATGGTCTGTTCGTATGCTTGAGATAACATATCCTTTCTCATTTTGAACTTTCTTAGCAAACTTTGAAAAGTGAGAAAATATTTCAGATAGACTTGTCAAAAAGTAAACCCAAGTAAATCGTGAATAATCATTCACAATTACTAAGCAATATCTCTTTCCACCAATGCTTTGAGTTCTAGTTTGTCCAATGAGATCCATATGCAGAAGCTGCAAAACACAATTAATAGAAACTTGATTTATTGGTTTAAAAGAATTTCTTACCTGTTTTCTCAACACACACGGTGTGCATAAGTTGGATTTTTGAAACTTTAGGTTAGGCAATCCACGAACAAGTTTCATGAAAGAGATCTTATCAATTTGCTTTATGTTGACATGACATGGCCAAGCTTTCGATTCGAAGGATTTGCTTCATCTTGAATTGAAATTAGACATTGAGATCTTTCTAGTTTTATATCCAGAAAAGAAATGTTCCCATGTCTTTGTCCAATAAAAGATTGAGAAAGATCTTTACTAGTTCCTGAACATACTCCTTCTTGGAAATTGATTTTGAATCAAGTGTTGCATAATTGGCTAATGTTGAGTAGATTGTAATTTAGTCCTTCCACCAAGGAAACATTGTTGATCGTGAGATTTCCAATCTTTACAGTTCCACACCCAACAATTCTTCCTTTGCTATTTCCACCAAAAGAGACTTTTCTACCATTTATCTGAACAAATTTTGTAAAACAACTTGAATCTCCAGTCCTGTGTCTTGAACAACCACTATCCAAATACCATTTAACATTTTTCTTGATAGTGACCTACAATTAAAAAAGAAACTCAAGTTTTCTTTGGTATCCACATTTTCTTGGGTTCAATGGAGTTAGTGCAATATACAGTCATTGTCCATTCCTTCTTAACATGTCTCCAAACCATATGACATTCTTTCTCAAAATGTTCTGAGCTGTTGCACTTAGAACATTTGAGAATACTTCAGTCAACAGGTTTTACAAAGATTTTTTGAAAATGATTTCTGTAAAAAGTTTTTGTAGGTCTTTGTTTGATTCTTTTCTTCACTTTTGGAAAATCAAGGGATAAGTACACTAATGGTGTCATAAGTTGTGTACGGCGCTCACTTTGGTGCCAAAAGTTTCCGTCGAATCACTTAAGTGCCAAATCGGAGGAAAAACACTCACTTTGGTGCCACGGCGAAAGATTCCGGCCAAAATGATTTTAAAAAAAAATCGATAGGCCTTTAAATGACGCCGTTTTCGGTCCTCCTTAAGAAAACGACATCATTTTGCCGTCCTGCATGGATGGCTTCATGAAAACGACGCCGTTTAGCTCAATGGGGATTGAAATTAATGTTTCCGCCGCTCGGCCACCGTCGTTCCCCCGCCGTTGCTCGGCCATCATCACTCGGCCACTGTTGCTGCTTGGCCACCGTCACTCAGCCACCATTGTAGTTGCTCAACTAGGTGAGCGAGGAGAGACTCAGATTGTTCCGGGAAAAATCGAAGGTGAGGGCGGAGGAGAAGGGAGGAAGAAGATGGGTCGAAGGGTTCGCCTGGTGCGCTCGCTCCGCTGGTGCGTTCCGGTGTCGTTGCTGGTGTGCTTTGCAGTCTTGTTGCTAGTGCCGTGCTGGTGCCGTTGCTGGTTTGGGTCTTAGAGGAAGAAGAAGACGAAGACGAGCCTTCACTCTCTCTCAATTTGGGGATTAGGGTTTCAAAGTTGGGGGAAAGATGCCAAACGACGTCGTTTTGGTGTTTGGATCGACTCAACTCTCCGACAAGCCACGTTGGCTTCAAAATTAATAAAAAAAGGCCACGTCGGATTTCTGGCTAATTTCGTTGGCGTTGGCACCAAAGTGAGCATTTTTCAAATTTTTTGGCACTTAAGTGATCCGACGGAAACTTTTGGCACCAAAGTGAGCGCCGTACACAACTTATGGCACAATTAATGTACTTATCCCGAAAATTAATTAGAAGAATAGTTTCTGAAGTCACTCCCAAGCCCGATTTGTTGAAATAAGGTCTTTGTACTGAAAGAATCTTTTCTAACTTTTCAGATCCTATTAAAAACCTTTTTGAGATATTTGAAATGTCATCTTTCAAAATTGTATTTTCTTTTGAAAGAGAGTCTGTGTTTTCTTTTAAAATGGCAAAACATTTTGTCTAAATTTTCAAACTTTTCTTTCCAAGAATTTTCTTGTTGTTTCATTGTAGAATTTTCCCTTTTTAGCTTGGAAATCCTCTTAAGAGAGGTTTTGAGACTAAGACAAAGCTCATCAATATATTTCAAAACTTTATTAGGAATTTTTAAATTACGTATCTCGACTTCGCTGTCTGAGTCTGAGTCTGCGTCTGTCTTAGAGTCTGAGTCTAATTTTGCCATTAAACAAATATTGGCATAATCTTCATCACTTTCTTCGCATTCAGTATTGCTACATGTTTATGCTTTGAGAACTTTTTTGTATTTCTCAGCTTTTCCCTTCTTTTTCTTCAACAGAGGACAATTGGATTTGATGTGACCTTTCTCTTGCATTCAAAGCAGATCACATCTTTGTTAGTTTCATCATCCTCAGTTGATTTGTTTTAAAACTTTTGAGTGCTTTGTTTCTTCCAATTGAACATTCTTCCATTTTTGTTCAGTTTCCTGAACCTCTGTATCATAAGTGCTAGCCCTTCATCGTCCATATCCTCTTCAAAGTCTGTAACATCAGAATCATCATTAGGTTTTAAGGCAATTGACTTCTTACCTTTGGGATCTTCTTCCTCGTTGATTTGCTCCACTTAATAAGACTGAAGTGTGCCCACCAATTCGTCTATCAAAAGTGGCATGATCCTTTGTGTTTCCCTTATTGAAGTCTTCACGTGATTCCAGTCTTTGGAGAGTCTACGCAACAATTGTTGACCTTCATTGGTCCTGAGATTGGCTGTCCCTGATACTCTAGACCGTTTACAATTTCTGTAAAACGACTAAACAAGTCAGTGATAGATTCTCTGGCTTCATCTTGAAGGCTTCATACTGTCCGAGTAGAATATTGATCCTTGTTTCTTTTACTCGATCAGTTCCTTCATAGGTAATGTGCAGCTTATCCTAGACTTCTTTGGCTATTTCACAAGAAGATATTCTATTATACTCAGTAGGAGATAACACACAATATAAGGAGTAAATTGCTTTAGCATCAAGAGCTTGTCTCTTGGTTATTTCTTCTTGAGTCATCTCGCTAGCGTATGTAACTTCTTTTCCTCTTTCTAAAACTGGTGTAGCTTTAGGAAAGATTCCTTTTTTACCACATCTCATTCCAGAGGATCTTTCGATCTTAGGAATACCTTTATCTTGTTTTTTCATATGTTGTATTCATTTCCATCGAAGTAAGGTGGTCAGGTGTTGCTCTGGCCTTCAACCAAATCTGGAGCTAACATACTAGCCATAGATCATTAACTCAGAAGTAAACACACTTTAATTAAGTGAGCACACAAGCTTTGATACCAATTGATAGGGCTAGTAAGAGCACCTAGAGGGAGGTGAATAGGTAATCAAAAAGTTTTAGACAACTTAACATATTAATTCATCTTCTGAGAATAATAGATTGAAGATGTAAAAAACTATAACCAGTTATATAAAGCTACGAATTAAAGTAAAGAGATTAGGGAAAGAAAATTGAAACGCAAGGTTTATAGTGGTTCGGCTTAAACCAAGCCTACGTCCAAAAGAGATTTTACAGTCTCGCATCCTTGATTTCATAGTGTAAAAACTCTACTATACTTCCTCAAGGTCTCACAAGTATTTAATCTCTCTTTTGAGTACAACTTAAACCCAACAATTGAAACAATAAAGAACTAGGAGCTTCAGACTATGGAATTTCTCTTTCAGGCACACACTCGAATAACTTGAGCGTGTTCCATATATATTCCTCCATGCCTTTGTAACCGTCGGCACCTTCTAAAGGAGTTCTTCTAATCTGTCCGTTGGAAAGAATCAATTAGAGAGATCTCGAGTTATTTAAGAAATGTGATGATAGCCCACCAATTCTGCTCGTCCATACAATCATGATCTAGGTTTTCAATAGTAGAACATTCCAAGTATACTTCGCCAATCAATATATATCCGAATTGATTTCAATAAGAATAATTGATTACGAGATGCTATCTCTATCCGTCCAAACCGTTGATCCTACGAGATTCCATAAAATTTAGTTATTTTAATTTAATCTTATTCTTATTTATATATTCGAATTTAACTCTATTTTATAAAATAAATTCAATATATGAATATAATTATATTTATACTTATTACATATTTTAAGTATTTTAGTATATTCGATATCTCTGTACAGTTTACTATTACTATTTAATAAAATTTGAGTGGTGTTAGCATCACGGTCTAATGGTGTGACAATCAAAGGATGTCCACAAAAATTTCCTTATGGATGTTTCCAAGCAAGACACAATTCTCCCTCTCTCTCATAAAAAATGTGTGATTGTGAATGGACCGTCTATTTTTTAGGCCAACTATACAGTTAGCTAAGCATAATTCTTTTTTTTTTTTTTAAATAATGCGCTGCCAAGTAAGGGTAAGGGTGAGCGGTTCCCGGTTCCGGTTCGGTTCCGTCGGAACTGGAATCTACTCTCGGTACAGGTTCCTTAATTTTGGAACTTGGAACCTACCCGTCGAGAACTAAGAACCCGGAACCTACCCTATCACGGGTTTCGAGGTCGGTTTCGAGGTTCCAACAAGTTCTTTTTTTTTTTTTTTTTCAAGGCATCAAAATCAATAATCCATACTTGCAATTCAGAACTTCTCCAAAGCCGGAATAGCTCGGGTTGCTTAATACAACTATACATCCACCATCAAGCCTCTCACGAATACGAGAAACATCCACTTTCTTTACTTCACCGTTGCCCCAAAATCAACACCTTCAATAACTCCTCTTCGCTACAAATAAAATAATCAACATTACTATAGTTGCCAAAGCAGAACGATGATAGGAGAAATGTGAACTGTTCGTTTAACTAATTCGAGATATTGACCAAGAGTAAGCATGTAAACCGTTACCTTGGTTGCAAGAAAGTTACCACTTGCGACACTTACACCAACTTCATGCAAACGGCTACTATGCCCATGACGGCGCATACTTGATATTGGGGGTCCAGGAGATAGTTTAGCCTCTATCATTAAACAAGTACCTCCAGCTGCTTCCATAGCTGCTTCCAGAGCTTTAATGTCTGTTATTCTGTATCTTCCAACATAGTTAGGCTCATGTCCTATGAAGACATGCTTAGTATCAGCAATTAAAGGTCTATTGTTGAAAATCGATTTTATAGAAACAAAAGTAGGCCACACAAACAAGACCTAGCCACTTCTAAAATTGAGATCCAATCTGTGCAACAGACATAAAAACAAATGCTCAATTGCACCTCATGCAAACATTAGCAGAACATATACTTCTTTGCCCATTGTTTGGATAAATAAAACTAAGTCAGCTACAAGGCATGAAGAACGAGAATTTAATCACTTGGAGCATTCCACAATGTAACGGGTCCGCGCTTTTGTTCTTCCCGAATCCTCACAGCATTAACATGTAGCCAAACCACAAATCGAAACGAAACAGGAAGAAGCGAGGAAAACCGACGCCGCCTTGAGAACCGAATCCAAGTGCCGACTAGCGACGATTTCGCCGGAGACAACGACGACGAAAGTACTGCCCCTGTGAGCTCTGAAATATGGCCACACCTCGTGAAACCAGCGCACGAACTGCTCATTCTTCTCCGAGCCGCGGCCACCATCGCCGCTCCCCTCGTCGCCCCCGCTCTCCTCCGGATCGCCGAAGGCGTGGCTCTTGAACCCGAGCCCCCCCGCCGCCTTAACCCCGAGCGCTCCATCCTCCGCCACCGCCAGAGGCGAGGGGCTCGAGAGCCGTGCCCTCGCTCATGGCGGCAAGGGGCGGCACGATAGCTCGTCGGGCTCAACGGCGAGACGGCTCGTCGGACGAGCGGTGGGTGGTGATGGTTCAATGGCCAAGAGATGGTGGTGAGTAGGGCGTGGGGCGGCGGTGTGTTGGTGGGTGAAGCGGCGAGGGGCGGTGGTGGGTGAAGCGGCGAGGGGCGGTGGTGTGGTGGTGGGTGAAGCGGCGAGGGGCGGCGAAGAAGAAGAAGAAGAAGAAGAAGAAGAAGAAGAAGAGAAGGGGTGGGGTTTCGGCCGAGAGAGGGGGAAAGAGGAGAGAGAAGAAAAGGAAAAGGCTTGGGGGCGGGAAGTGACGTGTGAGGAGGGAAAAAGGGAGAAAAGAAAGAGAGAAAAAGGAAGGGAAAGGCGGGAAGAAACGTAGAGGAAATCATGTGGGGGAAGGGATTAGGGTTTTTTTTTTTTTAATTTTGACCGGTTCCTAGGAAAAGGGAACCGGAACCGAAACTGGTCTCTTAAGAACCGGGAACCGAACCGGACCCTCCGGTGCGGTTCTCCAGTTCCCGGTTCTACCCGGGAACCGTGCTCACCCCTAAGTAAGGGTGTGTAACCGGACCAGGTATACCCGGGAACCGGACCGACTCACTCGAAAAACAGCGTTGGGAACCGGTTCCCATTGAAACCTATTCCCAAAATTCGGAACCGGTTTAAACCGATCCGGGAACAGGTTTCGAGTAATTACCCACTCGGAAACAGGTTCTCGGACCGGTTTTGTAAATAGAGGTACAAAATCTTTTCTTTTTCCCCCCGATTTCTATTCTTACTCCCGCACCTCTTGACTCTCTCTAATACCCATGGCACTCGTCATTTATCGTTCTTTTTCCTCACTCGTCGGCTCCCTCTCCCGATAGACGAACGGTGTTCGTCACCACCAAATTCTTGTGTATCACATGGATTGGCTTGCCTAATTTCTCTTTTATATGAGGAGTTATGCTTGCATAAATGAGTAGCTTCATGTAGTAGTTATGGGAATAAGACAGATATTAGACCAATGTTTGTTTCTAATTCATTGTCTTATGATTTTATTTATTATAATTAGCCCTGTCGATCCTTAATTTTTCATGTAGTCAAAAAGTTCATGTATTTATTTATTACAAGTGCTTAATGTTAAATTACAAATTATGAAGATTACGTTATTTTCTCGTGTATTAATATAAAAATCGAAGTCATATACGATATCGGGAGATTGCAAAATAGGTTTCGCTAGAAACAGGGTTGACCTTTGAACCGGATCGGAAAAACAAGGTGGATGGGTACATGGTCCAATACAAATGGGGTCGGCTATAGGGTCTAGAAAAGGGGAACCGGTTATAATAGGGTCGGGTACAGGGTCTAGGTCTAGACCCTACCCACCTAGACCCGATAAGCCCTACTGTCAAGTCCATAGAAGATAAATATAACTACCAGTAGACACATATTAAGTGTGAATGAGGGTGGATTTAGCCATTTAGGGGTCGGAAATAGCGCTACCTGAATTTTTTTCAAAGGGTTCCCTTGGAAAATTGGAAATGGAAAGTCTCACTTGTTGGGATTTTCTTAAATTATTTGGAGTGAGAATCGATGATGCTCAATCAATTAATAATGACAAATATTATGATGTGATCCACTTTCTTTTTTATCACCCTGTTTTCTTTCCTTAAATAAAATAGCAAAATCCCATCATATAAGATATATCACCATATATGTCTATATTGTTATAGCTATAAATATGAGGACAATGTGTTCTAATGGAATGAGAGAAAAGAAGAGCCAAATTCGTGGAAACTAACGATGGCCGAAGTCTTCCCAAAGTGTTTTTTTTCTCATTGTCCTCGTATTCGCGGGTTTCTTTCTCACCCTTTACTAGATTTCCTTTGTGAGACAAAGACATTAGTTAGCCATGAAAAGAAAAATGGAGCAAGTCGTGCTCCTTATCTTCCCTTATTTTCTGAGGTTCTAACACTAATACCATCCCTTCTTTCTTTTAAGGTTGGATGATAGAGATACGGAAGGTGGAGGCGTCTTGCTCCGAAAGACTAGGGTCATGTGGGAAGGGCGACGACTGCTAGCAAAGGTGCTCTGCCAGTCATGGCCCAGGCTTGCAGGGATCATGCGACCAAAGCACTAGCCATTCGCTTTGCACTTGCTATTACAATTGCCCCTCACCGCCCCAGCCCCCGCCGTCGCCAAAGATATGCAACGAAGGTGAGGATTTGTGCAACAACGCGTGTACTGACCAGTGTTGCAGCAATCGGTGTGCTGCCAAGTTCAATCAAGGCCGATAATATTGCGACAATAGTGCCGGTCCTTGGCTGTGCCAATGCCAATACCCTTGCTAATTCTTTATTCCCTTTTTATTATTAATAAGAAAGGATCACCTGTACATGGTGGACTTGGTGTGCAAATAATTTTTTAGAGGAAATCATAAATGCCTTAATGCTCTTGGTTTTCCATCCAAACCGTTGATCCTACAAATTCCATGAAGGAATCACATCGTTAGAAAGGTATATACTAGCTAAGTTCACGCAAGCACGATTCTAATTCCTTGGCAGAGCTCAACAAATGTGCTGGGAGCATTTAGTGATTGGATAAGATACCGATGTAAGAAATGACCGGTTAAGTACCTTTTAGTAAAGTGTTGATTAATGCAAAATGGCAGAACAAGTATAACCATTGTTCAATTGAATTCTTACTTTCGGGGGTTTCAAATCACTCCTCATGTTACGACTGGACACCACGGATAAAGAAAACCTCTTTCAAATTGTTCGATTTTTGCAATCCTAGTCTTGAATTCCTGCCAATGATCTCCACTTGCTAACAATAGGAAGCTACATGATCGAGAATGTTCATAGTGATGAAGAAGCTCAAAGCATTGAAACGGCACCTCAGGGACTTGAATTGTGACATCCTAGATTTCGATTATGCTTTTAATTTAATAAATCGAGCATTTCATCGATGCGCCTCTAGTGCTTTTCTCTGAGATTGTCACTCATGAGATAACTAGACTATATGGGGAAGTCATTAAGATATTTTAATGCAATAGACTTGAGGATTTGACTAGGAATCTGCTCGACCGTGCTCATATGCATAGATCATTACAGCACAAAAATAAATCAATTAGAAATAAGAGATAGGTCGGTTCGATTGAGATATGTGAGGCGATCCCATTAAATTGCAAAATTCTCGTTGGCCGACACTAAACTAATTTTTCTGTCGTTTTAGTACCCTATGTCCGTATTTGAAACCTCGAGAATTTCACGAGAGTCACCAATGTGTCAAAGGAGTTCATTGTGGTTCGAAGAAAATCGACCACGGGTCATTTGCACCGAGAGTCACTAATGAATCCGATTTCGAATTGAAGGTTTTGTTCATAATAAATTGTGGTTCAAAAGATTTTTCTAGAAAATCGACCATGGGGAAAAAAAGTTTGAGTATTGCCATGTAACGTAATTTATTGAGGCCAAATGGTGTTGAATTAAGAAGGATTAAGTGCCCATTTGGAGGGAAAATGCTTGAAATCCGTATGTCCCCCACCCCCTCAACTTTTGGACCTCTTCAACCTTCTAGATGGGAGCATGGGTGGAGGATGGGTCAAGGGAACATTGGAAGGGAAAATTTGGCCATGGTGGCCACCTTATCTCTCCCTATTTTCTTCAAGTTGTAGACTAGCCTTTTTTTTTATAATTGTTTTGCCTTGTAAGCTTCAAATTTTCAAAGGAAAACCAGTAAGGAGGTCATTCCGAACCAGCCACCCTCGCCATGCGCCGCTTGTCGCCGTTCGTTGCACCACCCGCCGTGCACGCGCTTGCGCAACCCTATGCTCTAGCTGCGTGTGTCACATTCCAACCATTGCCTTAGGCCATGCCAATGCCATTCAGCCATCGTGTGACGTCGCCGGAGCCACCGTGGAGGTTGGTTGGACTCGGTTGAGCCTCTTTAGTTTACTTGAGTCCGTTGTCGCCTCATCTGACTCTTGTTTTAACCTTTTTTTAGCCTCGAATAGTAACTGGAATTTATGGGTTTTCAGCAACTATCTGGGCCCATTTTGGCCCACTTCCGAACCCCAAAAGCTAGGCCCTCTTTGAAGAGGATCATCCCTCGTCACATTCCCTTTGATTTGAACTTATCGGTTTCGCTGAACAAGTGAGTCTAACTCACTAAATCTCACTTAGTATGTTAATTATGCTTAAGGTTCTTTAAGTTAGCTTAAGTAGGGATTAGTAATAAGTTAAGATGGTTAGATTAGTCTTAGAATGGATTAGTGTAACTTAATTTGTGAGATTTGTGCAATTGATGATAGATTAGTTGAATCTAGTGGAGTTCCTGCAGTTTTGGTTTCTAGACGCTCACCGTTTGCCATTTTTGTAGATCGAAATGAGTTGCGAATTTGAGGTTCATGTCTTCTTGAGAAATATTTTAGATGTCTTCAGCTACATTTTATATTTTTCTCAAGATTTTTGGGGACTTAAAAGAAGAAGATATCAGCTCCGTTATTTTCAAACAGAACCTTAGTTTTTGTTAGAATCGGTGACCTTTTAGGATTCTAGGGGTTTTTCTCAACTCTAGGGTTTGGATTTCAAAATGGTTTTTTCATAAAATTTGTTTTTCATATCTTATAGTTTAACATAGTAAAATTTCAGATCAAATGGACATGTTTTGGATCTCGAACCAAACTGATTTTGAAAAATAGGTTTTTTGGAAATGGATCCAGTTTTGGTGCTGGATTGAGTGATTTACTGGACCGAATTTAGAAGGATTTGGGTTAGGATTTCTTCATGAAAATGTTCATTTAGGTATCTTTACAACATATTCAAGTTTGGGAATTTTTGAACTCGGTTATGTTTTTGGATTTAAACTTGGAGACGTGCGAGTGGGCTTATTCTGCCGGTTATGACCGGTTATGAATTTGTGATGGTTCTTGATGCTTTAATTGCTGGAAATTATACATCGATATATGGTTGGTTTGTAACAATCTCTAGAATTTATCTAGAGTAGTTCGGTAATTTTTGGGCTCGTCTCAGCTTCCAATTAGGCTATAACGGGCCTTAGTTTGATTTATTGCATTTATTTAATATTTTCGTAATTAATTAATTAATTAATTATTTTTCAGAAATTCAACTGGGATAGTTGGTGACCGGGATTTTATGCTGAGTTCAATGGTGTCTTCCATTTATTTAATTAAGCACTGGATTGTGATAATTGAGTGAAATTGGTGATTATGATGATTTATCTCAAAAATTGGATAATGTGAGTATAAATCTAAGAATTGCCGAATGGGGCCGTGATACCACTAGATATCGAAAATTGCTGAGTGGGGCCGTGATACCATTAAATTTTGAAATTGCTAGGTGTGGCCGTGATGATCACCAAATGTAGAAAAGATGCCAGTGGGGCCGTGATTACCACTTAATCTAGGTTGTGCCCATTGAGCCTGAAATCAAGAGTCGAAATTGATTTATCGAAATGATCGTGTGATAGTCTTGATGAAATGTAATCGACTGAGTTGATCTATCTGATGAGATGATGTGATTGTCAATATTTATGAATTGACTAACTTGTAATAAGAAATTGAGGCCAAGGTAAATCCTCTTACTTGTGTTGTGCTTAAGTAGCCTTTGGGTGTAATTAGTTTCTTAATAGAGTCTTATGGGGTAAAACTTGCTGAGACATTTTCTCACTAGTTATTGTATAAACATTTCATGTCCTTAGGTGGTGTTGGTGAAGGACTAGAAGCCCCGAGTTTAAGAGGTGAAGCTCAAATAATTGGCAATATTGTCCGACTAGCTAGTCATAGGACAATTCTCTTTTGTAGGGAGCCGAACCCTTTTGTGAACCTTTGTATATAGACCTGTATGTTTATAAAAATGTATTTTGTGAAAAGTTGGTCCTACTTTCCTATCCCATTGGTTTATTGCTTGGGGATTATTTATATGCTTCCGCATGTATTAAAATAAACGGGTCGGTGATGTGTCCTAAAACGTCGCTATTAATCGATTAGGTGAGGGATGGATGCGTACCTGAGGATCGGGGCATAACATGAATAGATCTCGATTTGGTGACCTACACTTATGTTACGTTTAGCAATGAGAATAAAATTTAAAAGAGGATAAATTTATCATATTTTACGTTTGGTGCCTACTTAATATAAGATAAAATCGGACATGAGGGGATATTATTATAAAGTAGACAAAATTATCTGAGGTAAAATAAAGGTAAATTGGATTTCTAACATTCATAATAGGAAAATTATTTTCCTCAAATGACAATATTCTTAAATTAACAAAATTGAAATTATATTTCAATATAAATAATATTTGAATTAAAATATAATAAATTCAAAATAACAAAAAATAAAATTTAGTTATTTTAATTTAATCTTATTCTTATTTATATATTCCAATTTAATTCTATTTTATAAAATAAATTCAATATATGAATATAAATATATTTATATTTATTACATATTCTAAGTATTTTAGTATATTTGATATCTCGGTATAATTTACTATTTAATAAAATTTGAGTGGTGCTAGCATCACGGTTTGATGGTGTGACAATCAAAGGATGTCCACAAAAATTTCCTTATGGAAGTTTCCAAGCGAGGCACAATTCTCCCTCTCTCTCATAAAAAATGTATGATTGAGAATGGATCGTCCATTTTTTAGGCTAAATGTACAGTTAGCTAAGCATAATTTTGTTTTTAAATAATGCGCTGTCAAGTAGGGGTGTACAACTGGACCGGGTATATTCGGGAATCGGACTAGCCCACTCGAAAAATAGGGTCGGGAATTGGTTCTGTTGAAATCGGCCCGGGGATCGATTCCTAAAATTTGGAATCGGTTTAAACCGGTCTGGGAACAGATTCCGAGTAATTACCCACTTGGAAATAGGTTCCCAGACCGGTTTTGGAATCGGTTCCTTGACTGGTTTTGTAAGTAGAGGTCCAAAATCATTTTATTTCCCTTGATTGTTATTCTTACTTTCGCAATCACACGACGTTTTTCCTCTTGACTCTCTCAAACACACATGGCATTCCTCCTTTGTCGTTCCTCTTCCTCACTTGCTTCCCTCCCTCACCGGCTCCCCTCCCGATGGACGAACGATGTTCGTCGCCACCAACTTATTATGTATCACATGGATTGGCTCGCTTAATTTCTCTTTTGTATGAGGAGTTATGCTTGCATAAATGAATAGTTTCATATAGTAGTTGTGGAAATAAAATTGATATTAGACCAATGTTTATTGCTAATTCATTGTCTTATAATTTTATTTATTATAATTAGCCTTGTGGATCCTTAATTTTTTGTTTAGTCAAAAAGTTCATGTATTTATTTATTACAAGTGCTTACTGCTTAATGTTTCAATACAAATTATGAAAATTACGTTATTTTCTCGTATATTAATGTAAAATTAGAAGTCGTATAGGATATCGGAAGATTGTAAAATAGGTTCCAGTGGAAACGAGGTTGACCTTAAAACCGGACCGAAAAAATAGGGTGGGTCGGGCATAGGGTCCAATACAAACAAAGTTGGATATAGGTCTAGAAAAGGGGAACTGGTTATATAATAGGGTCTCGTACAGAGTCCAAGTCTAAACCCTATCTACCATAGACCCGATCATCCCTAGTGAGAGGTATTCTTGTGAGCTGTTTTGGCTAAAAAACACACATGTCTATTCAATACCAAAGGGAGGCAGGTGCCTCAAAGTAAAATTTTAAGGAAATGATCCAAATACCCTTTAAAATTAAAAATTAACTAAGGTGGCATGGTAACACTTCCGAGAATAGGTATTTCTATTTTTTTATTCCCAAAAGTAAAAATAAAATAAAAATGTGTTTGATAAGTTTTTTGTTTTTGGGAACCAATATTTTCTTAGGAACATATTTGGAATTGAAATAATAAACAAAAAAGAAAATTATTTCTTATTCTTGGGAACAACTCAAGAAACAATAATCAAGAATCAAGTTTTTTTTTTTCCTTTTTTTTTTTTTGCCCTCTCTCTTCCTCCCTTCTTCCCCTAGCTGGTCACCGACTAGCGCCGAGCAAGGTCGAGCCTCGCCTAGTCATGGCAAGGCTCAGGGTGACCTCACCAGTGGCTGGTGAGCCTCCCCCGAGGCCAACCTTGTCGACCCTTGTTTGATCGGTCCCTAGCTAGCAACCGACTTGAGGAAGGAGAAGACAAAGAAAATAAGAAAATAAAAAGAGAAAAATGTAATAAAATCATTAATAAATTAAAAGAAATTCTAATTCATAAAAATATATGAGGTTGTATCAAACACATTTCTTTCTCAAGAACAAAATTTTTATATAGTTATCAAACATATTCAAATACTCATAAATTATTTCCCGTAATAGAAACGTTACCAAACGCACCCTAATATGTATTTCAAACTTAATGTAATGATTGAAATGCCTCTCTACTTAGCTTCATGCATGACGATACTAATTATTCACCAAATCATGCATGATTAAGATTTTTATTTTCTTGTTGTGAGAATTAGATTCCAATTTCTTAGTTACACGGAGTAATGCGATTTATGACGAAAAATATGAATTCTAAGCATAGTGACAATAACCATAACATTGGCAAAAGGAAATTACGTGAAATTCCTCACATAAAAAAAAGTTGCTACTAATGCGAAATTCCTTCCACCAAATTTGGAAATTGGATTAATTGGACTGCCTAAGATTTGATTTCCATTTTTTTTAGATGTAAATCTTAATAAGTAAACTATATATTTTTTCAATGTTCAGAAACTCCATTTGTAGAATTAAGAAACCCAAAAAAATGAAGAAGAAATCATAGTTTTAGACCCAATCTTGAAATATGACCAAATTGATTAGTCCAATTTCCAATTTCATGTACCAAGAATTGATTCATTTTGAAACCGATCATTCTTGATACAAATTTGCCTTGCTTGAGAGCATAGGGTGGATCCAAGCATTTTCAACTATTAGGAAGCGAGATAAGAGACAGCACGGTACCCAATCAGGGGAACTGTGTCGACCGGTGGTTGGGTACCGTGCCATAAGGCATGTCAACATAGTTGTGAGCCTTTCACCCACTCTCACTCATCCTAGGGACGAGAGGCTATTATACCTCCCTATCTGGCGGTAAGCAGAACCGAAGTCCTGACGTGATGTCTACCTTACCACCGTGAAACCTCCAAATTTCCTGTCTATCTTTGTTTTCCCGACGAGAGAGGGAATACGAAGGACAGTGTGTGGTCTCTCACCCCAGGGCGGTTCTCTTGCTTGTTTCCTCCTAATGCACTTATTTTTATAATGTCAAAGGAATGTCAAATTTTTTGGAAGTTAAAATTGGATACGGTTATGTTTAAAAGTCGGAGCATTACTTTAATTACTGTTTTTCTCCAATTTTTCTTTATTATTTAGAGAAATTGTCGGGGCACCGTTTTCCTTCCTACGACGCTTTTTACGTGATTTGCTTTATTATGGCTTTTAGATTTTTTTATTTTATAATTTGGTAATTTATTTAATAAAAAAGATCGTGAGAGTTCTAATGTTCTATTCATTTTTTTATTAAAGGGGAGCCGACCATTAATTCTACAGCTAATCAGAAAACTATCGTAAGTTTACCACCAAACATGAATTTTCTATTCTTATATATTCGTTAAAAATTATTTATTATCAAAGTATATTTTTCTCACCACAATCTCAATACAGTATAAACACGAGTAATTTTAATAAATATAATATCCAATAAAGAAGGAAAAATTATATTAATCAAGCCGGACCCAAAGTGTAAACAATATGTTAATCCTTTCCCCGAAGAAATTTTCAACGTTTTTGATGAAACGGTTTGAACAATGGTCTTTCTTACGTGCAAATATTTAGAACAAAAAATTGCAAAACATCAGATGGAGGGCTGCCATCACAACCGTCACTACAACAACCAAAGTTTTAGAGACGGGTTTTGATTAATTTTCTGTTCATTATTCAATTAATGAAATTTAAGTTTAGTTGTTGCTTATAGGCTAAGTTTTTGGATGGAGGTTTTGTGTTTGTTTAATTCAATTTATAGATCTGTGGACAGATGGGCGCTAGCTAATTAATGATGCCCATCATTGACGTGTGGAGTTTGACTCGAACTCCACGAAGTCCCGAGGGAGAGGCGGCAGAGGAGGAGGGTTAGGAAGATCACCGTAGACGAAATAAAAAAAAAAAGGAAAATAAGAAAATAAGACAAAGTAGGGACCAAAGAAGGTGAAAGGAAAAAGAACTTGAAAAAGGAGAGAGATCGTGAGGAAAGGGGAAGAGAGGAAAATAGGGTTTCCCTGCGTGCACGCTTGGCAGATCTCGTTGAGTCAAGGTGAGGCTGTTTCACAATGTCCGATAAGGATTCAAGTTTTTTATTCATCTAATTAAAATAATTTCGAGATTAGGTCATAAATATAGAATTATGTAAGTTTGTAACAGCAGGGTTCAACTTAAGAGTTATTAAATTGGGAAAAATTACCCAAAAATTTCTAAATTTATTATTCAATGATAAACCTTTTGATTGTAATAATTGAATCTTAAATCTTTTCTTATTTTGTTGATGAAATCCATCCGATCAATTTTTAATTGTACGTAACACAATCAAATAAAGTTTTTTTTTTCAAAAAGTGTAATAAAATTCATTTTTTTCTTTTACCTAGTCCTATAATATATTTACTTTATAAGTTATTACATATGCTATGCTATGTGCTGTATGTATGTTATGAAATCTTGCTCCTTTACTCATACGATCTCATCTCAACACCGGAAAAAAGATAGGAAATCAAACTTCTTACTTTCTCATTCCCAAGTGAAAATAGTGATTATTAAGGCAACCCTCAATAGTTGTCATAAGATTTTAAACACTGCGGAATACATGCAATCGAAATCTAACTTCATCGCCCACGGTATTTAGTTCTCGAAACTTCAGATCCATATTGAAATGAAGCACATGAATTGAACCATGGGTAAGTACGGAGCATATACTTTGGTTATTATTAGTTGTACCGGCAAAAGTGCACGCGTTTTGTACCTACGAAAAATTGAACATTTGAAAGAATGTACAAAAAAAAACCTCATTGCAAAAGATATGAATTATTAATTGACAGAAACAAATCATTGATTGTACTTGTATTTCTATTGAGAAAAAAAAATTTGAATTAATGCACTGAGAAACTTTAAACTAGTACATTTATAATGAATTATCTAAATTAATTTTTTTACCATAAAAAATCTCAAATTGATATACATTTGACAAATTTACCCAAAATTTGTATACCTGTAACAAATTTACCATCTATTAGTTTTCATTAAATTTTATTGTTAAATTACTAAATTAAATAACACGTGATAGTTGACTAGTATATCAATTTGAGATTTTATTCTCCGTTTGTCACAATTAAATAATTTTTTGTAATTTTTTTAGTATTAATCAAATTTAATGGATAATATATTTGTCACAAATGTACTAGTTTAGGTTTTTGGTGATTAAATAAATTAAGTTTAAGGTAAATTTATCACAAATCATATTAGTTTGGGATTTTTTTTTTGGGGTAAATTTGTTATATGTGTGCTAATTTAGGATTTTTAATAGTTAAAAAAAGTTTGGGGTAAATTTGTCAAACGAATATACTAGTTTGGGGTTTTTTTGGTATTAACTCAAAATATTTTAAGATTTTAATTTTTTAAATAATCTTATTAATATTAAAACATTCAAATTTTATAATCCAAGTACATTGAAAATAAAGACAATTGTTAATTTATGTATTTACCATCTAATCCGGTGAGACGAATCTTAAAATTTGATTTCATAGATAACTTTGAAATTAAAAATGATTGATTCCCACTTCGAACTTAAGGTAGGGTCGGTTCCTACTTTGGTCCACAACTAGGAGCTAGCCCACTTGGTCCTGGATAGACCGATTCGATCTAGTTTTACAATTGGTCTTGAAACTTGTTATTTCTTCTTTTTACTTTTTGGTCTTTCTATTTCCTATAAGTGAGAGTTTCTCAGTATTAAAGAAAAAAATAATTTACTAGTTAAGATTCACATTAAAATAAAAATTATAAAAAATTTAAAAAATCTTGATTGATCTATCGATTGAGTCTTAACATCAGTTTAACCTTGTTATTCCCGATCGAAAATCGAACTAGTCTCCTTAAAAATCAATCAGAACTGGCCAATTCGATCCAGTCCAATTTGGATTCCAGATTGGATTGAGGCCAATGCAAACCCCTCTTCGAAACTCCAATCCAAGAAGAACCTGAACAAATTGGCGTTAACCGAAACCCAAACTGCCGAACAAGGAAAGAAATCTGGGGGATTAACTGTGAAACAGTGAAAAAAAAAGAATTCCCCGCTCCGTCTGGTCTTCCCCAAATCGACATTTCGCCTTACACTGCACGCAAAGTCCCAAACATGCAGCAGAGCTCGCGTCAGATCTAAACGACTCGCCACCCGCCGACGACGACGACGCGCCACCCGCCGACGACGAGAAGAAGAGCAGGAGGCGAGCGGAACGGCCGGCGAGGAGCGAGGATCTGGCGCGGCCCCCCAAGATTCGGGAACCTCGATCCTCGCCTGCCAGGCCCCCGGCGTCGGATCCCGCCGATTCGAGGTGCCGCCGCGTTCTTCCCTCTCGAATCATTTTCGAATTTCTCCCCTGCGGCCGTCGGCGCCGCGATTCGTTTGCTAGGGAGCGCTGGGGAGGGGAGTGTCCCGGAATTCGTGTTCCGGTGCGGTTTTGCTAGGACGGTGGTGCGGCGGCGCGTCATTTGGATGCGCGCGCGTGCGGCGGAAACTTTTCTGTTCGGGCGTAGGGGGGGCGCCGTTTGTTTCGTTTCTTGGTTATCGCGCTTGGCGGCGGAAGAACTGCCGTGGTCGGGGCCGTTGCTCTTGTTTTCTTTGGCTAATCTTGTCGCCCCTTTTGGGGAATGATTAGGGAGGAGGATCTGATGGTGGCTGTGGCGGGGTGGTGATTTCGGGGTACTCGGCTGCGGAGACGGAAGCTCGGTTGACTGGATGGACAAGAACAAGAACAGGACTGACCTTCTTGCGGCCGGGCGTAAAAGGGTTAGTTTTCGGCGTGTTAACTTTCTAATGCTATGCAGTGACAGTTACTGAAATGTCGGAATGGGAATCGGTCTTGCTTTTCTTTTTCTTTTTGAAAAATTGCATCTCACTTGTTGATGAGGGCATCGTGGATTAACTATTATTCAAGTATGAGTCTTCAGTTTAAGACTAGAGGATAAAACAATGAGGGGGAGGGTCCCTATCCTTTTTCTGATGTATGTGTGTAGTTTAATGTGATTTGGTTGCATAAGTAACTTGGATATGGCCAATTTGAACAACTTTTCTAGATACTCATCATCATCGATACATATGTTATTGTTATCAGCTTCAACAGTTTCGTCAGAAAAAGGATGGGAAGAGCAGCTCTAGCCATGGAAAATCCTCAAAAAAGCTTGGTAAATCCGAGCAGAATGAGACTGATCCTGATGTCATGCCTACTTCCTCCACACCTCCGACAGTAGTGCACAATGCTGAGGTGGAGAGTGGTTCGCAACTCCCAGAATCTGAGGTGGGTGCTGAGCACAGAACAGTGCCACAAGGATCAGAGGATGCTGCAGCTTCTCCCGATGTCTCCATTGCAACTCATGGTTCAAGTTCAATTCCCCCATCAACTGCCTCTAACGGCAGAGAAAGCGAATTTGCCCAAGTTGCAGAATCTCCCGAAGCTGTGTCAGTGACAACTGTGGATGAAGAGCTTGGTGCTGATTCCTCAAGCCTAAATGAAGGGGAAAGCACAGGAAGAGAAATGTTAGAAGTGCTAGATTCTAATGCAAAAATGGCACAGACCAATACCTTCTTCAGTGTTAGTGACATTCTGCCTGCTAATATAGGCGATGCCTCGGAGGGGACAACTGCTTTGGTTGGGAGGGAGATGCTAATTGGGGAAAATCAAAAGGAATCACCTAAAAGCAAGATGCTAAATGGTGAAAATCAAGAGGCTCTGGTGCTTGAACATAAGCATGATGTGGATGTGCCATTGATACATCAGGAGGTCGTTCAGGCATCAGATGTACGTTTTGCACTTTCTCTCTTGCTACTCTGTCTACAGAAATTTTAATTTAAACTCATGCTAACAAGTAGGGAAGCTTTTAATGAAATCATGCATTTTTTGATTATAATCACATTCTCATTTGTTGCTGGGTAGGGGCAATGCAGGACGCTGATGGTTTGGGTATGGAGCATCATGATGGAGGTGAAAACTTGGAGCTTGAAGGCAATCATACATCCTCTATGCCTGAGCCTGGCGAGAGTTTTGCAAAGCTGACCCCTGGAGAAGTCAAGGAGGCAGCATCTGCTACGGGTGAAGTTGTTGAGGCAGATATAGTGCATGCTGAGCCTTCTGCCAAAAATGAGTCAGATGAGTTAACCGCTCCTTCTTTGCCTGCATCAGACCCACATCAAGTTCTGGATATTACTCCAGAATATCCAAACCAGCAGGAAGAGCAGGTAACTGATAATGGCAACTCAAACATGTCATTGGCATCTGGTGAACAGGGCGTCTTTGAAGATGAACCAGATAATGATGATGTGAAGGCTGCTAAATCTAGTGAGGGTTATCAACAGCATTATGCATTAGTGGGATCTATAGAGGATAAAGACATGAGCCATAAAGGGCATTGGGAAAGTACAACAAGTTCGTCACAGGTGGTCTTCCCTCTTTCAGCGGATGTGAGCTCTATTAGCCTCTCAGAGCTTACAGAGGTGATAAAGAAACTTAGTGAAGACGAATATAATTTGGTGCTTAAAGCAAGAGAATCAGTTTCTAGTGCAAATCTAGAGTTGAATTTAAGTTCTCCAGTTGAAGAGCACAGCAGTTTGGGAGTTGTAGGACATCTTGAAGAAGAACTGGTTTCAATGAACTTTACGAAAGATATCTTCCATTTGCAGCTAGAGGAATGTTCCAAGTTGCAGAAAGAACTTTTTAATCAGCGGTTTCAGTTGACTGATGAGATATCTATGCTCCAAGGTTCACTAGCTGCTGTTCAGGAGAAGAACGATTCTCTCACTGAGGAGCTTCTGTGGTGCAGGTCTGAACATGATGCAGTTGTTTGTGGGAGAGATGATTTCTGCACTCAACTTCATGCTGCAAAGGATGAGATTCAGGAGTTGGGTGCAAGGGCATTCGAATTGCAGAATTCACTGGAAATGTCACAGGAAAATTTGAGGAAACAATCAGGAGATCTGGCTGATTGTAAGAGTTCAATGGCGACTTTGCAGATTGAAAATGAAAGATTGAATGGAATCATTAGTTTGGGGGTTGAGGAGAGAAAGAATCTTGAGGATGAAAAAGAGAATCTTTTGCGTGAGAATCAGAGGTTGTTGATTGATCTGGATGAAAGCCAGAGACTGATGAGAGGTCTACAGGCTGAAATTGCAACTTTAAATGGAGACCATGCTTCCATGTTGGAGGAAAGTAAAAAACTTGAGGAAGAGAAGGAACGTCTTGCTCGAGAAAGTGAAGGATTAAGCATAGAGGTAATTGGTTTGAAGAGTTCAGTGGAGGCCTTAGAGGTCGAGAAGGCCGACTTACACAAGTCCCTTGCTCTGGTGACACAGGAGGTAAACAAGACAAGGAATGAGAATGATCATTTTGCCCTTGAGTCTGAGAGACTTTCATCTGAGGTCCTTGTTCTTCAGGAGCAGTTATCTATAAAGCAGAAGGACCTACTGCGAGCTGAAGAAGATCTTGAAGTAAAAACTATTCGCATTGAACAGCTGACTGAGAAAAATCTTTCTCTAAGTAGCAGTCTTGATTTATACATGGCCAAGATGAAGGAATTGGATGACAAGCATATCCAAATTGAAACATCAGCTGAGGAAGCTGGTAACGAAGTCAAATCTATGGAAGCACAAGGTCTAAAAGGGGTAGTTGATGCTATGGGCCTTTCTGAAGCTCTCAAAAACAGAGCTATTGAAGTGTCATCTAGTGTGATGGAGAAACCACTATCTTGCTGCCAGGAAACAGGAAGTCAAGCTGGAGTGGTTATGGAGAAATTCTCTAATGAATATTCTGAATTTCTTGGCTTGAGCAGACTGTTGAAGAAGATGGAGAAAATAGTTCAAAAACTTGAGAAGGCAGTTGATAGTATGCATTCTCAATCGACATCCTCAAGCAAGTCGGGTGGTAAAGCGGCTGCAGCTGGAGTGTCAAAACTGATCCAAGCGTTTGAGTTGAAGACACATCTTGATGAACATGAGGAAGAGGATGGGGGTGAAGATCAACCAGAGGAAGATCCTTACTCTTCATCACAGAAGCAGATAGGAAATCTGAAAGCAATATGTAAGCTGTTGAGTTTTGATGTTGATAATGCTGCTGCTCTGTTTAACGGAGAACTGGATGGTAGAAGAGCTGCCAATGCAATGATTAGGGAACTAAAGAATCAATGTGAAACTTTGAGGGAACACTCTGACACTCTTGAAGCAAGTGCCATCGAATTGGGAGTTCTGTATGAAGTGCTGAAGCAAAGAACATCCAGCCTTGAATCAGACAACAGTCTACTTGAGGCACATTGTGAAGCCTTGAAACAGCAGAGCACAGTTCTTAGAGAAGAAAACACTGAGCTTAATGATAAGCTCGAGGAGTGCCAAAACAGAATGTACAATTTGGGAAGTCAGTTGCATGAGTTACAGCAATACTCAAATGAAACGATGTCTGCATTGCAAAGTCGGTTAGAAAGTTTCCAGACACAGGCCACTGATAGGACAGTAATGCTCCAGCTAGAATGGAGTGTACTTGTTAATGAAATTGTGAAACAGTTAGTAAACTAGACGAGCATACCTCTACTGTCTCAGTTCGAAATTTTGATGGCTTGGACATTAGCAGCCATGTTGCTGCTTCTGTTAGTGCTGCCATTGAAGTGATTGACAATTTGCAGGGAAAACTGGAAGACATTTCCAAGGATCGTGAAGCAATCATTGGGCTATACAAGGACTCAAATGAAAAGTTGTGTGTTCTGCAGGGGAAGAGTGAATTGGCTGTAACTTTACTGAATAGTGTGTATAGTAACCTTAGAAAAACTGTACATTCTTCACTGAGGTCTGTGGAACCTAGTGAGACTCAGATAGAAACAGAGGGACTCCATGATCCATTAAATCCAATTAATTATGATGCTCTTATGGAACAAGTGGCCAACATTCTCAGCGAGAGGCTGCAACTTGGCTCTGAAATTGATCTTCTCAGGTCTCAACTGGAGAGCAGAATGCAAGAAATCCAGGAACTTAATGCCAGATGTGTCGATATGGATTTGATTCACAGGTTTATTGAAGATGTTGAAACTGTAGTAAATGTTGAAGAGGTGGAAGGCTTTGATGGACCTCCTCTATCTCGTTTAGGGTCATTAATTTCTTTCCTTGTTCAGAAATACAGAGACACGAATGAGCATGTGGTATTCTCTAGAAATGTAATAGGATCAAAGGAGATGGAATTGTCAGAATTGCAGGACAGGTTAATGCAGTCAAGTTCATTGAATCTTCAGCACGAGAACGAAATCCTTATTCTGAAGGAAAGCTTGAGCCAGGCAAAGGAAGCAATTAATGTGGCTCAGACACAACTTCATGATAAAATAGTTGAGCTCGAACAATCAGAGCAGCGAGTGGCTTCCTTGAGGGAGAAACTTAGCATTGCTGTTGCCAAGGGGAAAGGTCTGGTTGTGCAACGCGATAGTTTAAAGCAGTCCCTGGCTGATACCTCAAGCGAATTGGAGAAATGTTCGCAGGAGTTACAGTTGAAAGAAGCCAGACTTCTTGAGGTAGAGATAAAACTTGGGACCTACTCAGAGGCAGGTGAGCGTGTGGAAGCTCTGGAATCTGAACTTGCGTACATCCGTAACTCAGCCAATGCATTACGGGAATCTTTTCTTCTTAAAGACTCATTATTACAGAAGATAGAAGAGATTTTGGAAGATCTAGATCTGCCTGAGCATTTCCATGCAAAGGATATCGTTGAAAAGGTTGAATGGTTGGCAAGGTCAGTTTCTGGTAGCTCTTTGCCTCTTGCTGATTGGGACCAGAAGAGCTCAGTTGGTGGTCCCCACTCAGATGCTGGTTTTGTTATTATGGATCCCTGGAGAGACGACATGCAGCCAGGCTCAAATTCTGTAGATGATTTGCGAAGAAAGTATGATGAGCTCCAAGGTAAATTTTATGGTTTGGCTGAGCAAAATGAAATGCTCGAGCAATCATTGATGGAGAGGAACAACTTGGTTCAGAGATGGGAAGAAATTTTGGGCAAAATTAATTTGCCTTCGCAGGTGAAGTCTGTGGAACCAGAGGAAAAAATCGAGTGGCTATGCAATTCATTCTCAGAGGCTGAAAATGATAGGGCTTCTCTACTGAAAAAGATTGATGACCTTGAAAGCTATTGCTCTTCACTTGCTGCTGATATGGAAGAATCACAGAGGAGAATATCTGACCTTGAGGCAGATCTTAAGGAAGTCTCTGATGGGAGAGAGCAATTTTCTGAAAGTTTGGGGATACTGAGTGAAAACCATGAGAAACTATCAGAGAAGGCATTGCAGCTTGAACATGAGAATGAAAAACTGAAGACCGAAGCCTTTGATTTGCACCAAACATTAGCTGAGTTGGCTGGAAATGAAGAAACTATTTGGACAACCGAACGAGAGATTAGAAGATTGCAGGAAGTGGTTGGTGACGTGTTGAATGATCATATTACAGAAGATGTGGATAATGGCAGATCTAGTATTGCAGTTTTGGAAGATCTTCTGCAAAAACTTATTGAGAAGTTCACTGCCCTTCGATCAACAGAATCCGTACTTGCTGATGCAACTGATATGCACACTGAGAAGGCTGATGCAACAGCCATTGGGCAAAGAGCGATGGACACATTGGGTGGAGAGGAGCCTGGCATCATGGTTCCAAAGAAGCAACTGGAGGAGGCGCTGAGTGAATTGATGCAGGTGAAGCAGGAGAGAGATAGCTACTTGGAAAAAAGTGAATCGTTGTTTCATGAAGTTGCAGCACTAGGTAAAAGAGGAGACGAGTTGCAAGGATTACTTAATCAGGAGGAGCAAAAGACTGCATCTCTTAGAGAGAAGTTAAATGTTGCTGTTAGAAAAGGTAAGTCGTTGGTGCAACAACGTGACAATTTGAAACAGAACATCGAAGAGACAAATTCAGAAATGGATCATTTGAAAGCTGAGATCAGCCGCAGGGAATCTATTCTTGCAGAGTATGAACATAAGATTAAAGACCTATCCTCTTACTCAGGTAGGGTTGAAGCTCTTGAGTCTGAGATTCTGTTCTTAAGGAAGAGTTCGGAAGAAAATGAGCTTTCCTGGCAGAATAAAGGCAGTACTTTGAGTGCAATTTTAAGTACTTTAGCTGACATGGATGTGGGTTCAGAAGTAAACGCCAGTGACCCCATCGAAAGATTGAGACAGATTGAGCAACTGTGCCATGAGTTACGTCGAGCCATTGCTTCTTCGGAACAAGAGTCAAAGAAATCTAAAAGGGCAGCAGAACTACTCCTTGCAGAGTTGAATGAGGTTCAAGAGAGGAATGATAGTCTACAGGAGGAGATAACACAAGTAGCCAGTGAGCTGTCCAAACTTTCTCAGATAAAGAATGCTGCAGAGGCTGCCAGACTCCAAGCTATTTCACGTTATGAAAGTTTATCTTCTGTTCACAATGAGGAAAGGAGGAAGCTGTTTTCTGAGTTCACGAAAATGAAATCTTCCTTAGAACTTCTCTGGAAGGTTTTCTCTGATTATAATGGCTTACTAGCTGATGTTCTGTCTGAGGATTATGAAATACTACACAATCTGGGAACTGCCATGGAGTATTCTCTTGGAAAAATTGACGCTATTGATGTGATTGGGCCAATGAAGTCTAGTTCTCTTCCTGCTGTTTCCAATCATGCTAAAAAGGTATAATTCGCCTTAAATAATGGTTTTGCGAAGGAAAAATAAGCTTGCTTGTCATTACCACTTTGTGCTGTTAGTGGGGCATGCAAGCTGGCTTTTCTGTTACTTATTTGAGCTTTTGCTCTGTGTCTTCTTATTTGTCTTTGGCTTGGTAGCCATCTATTAGATTCCCATAACATCCTGTTTCCAGGGTGTTCTTTGGTTCTGTTAGGATGGAATTTGGAGTTCGGGTGTTGGATATGGCATGTATAATGCTTTTATTTATTATAGTCCTTTTCTTTTCTTTTTTTTTTTTTTTTTTTTGGGGGGGGGGGTGTGGGGGAGAGGCTCGGTTTGGGGGTAAGGTTGGATTTGAATTCAAAGTTGCCCTCTGCAATTCCGAATCTTCTTATCATTTCATTTGGTTTTGAGGCTTTATGCTGTGCCCAAACTAGAGATCTTGTGAGGGTTGAGCTATGGTTAGGCTACTTATTTCTGAAAATTTTGTAACAAGAAATCTTTTGAGGGCATATTTTATTGATTTTGCTTGGTGGTTTTTCTTCTTTGAAGTGAAATCTTAACATATTAGTTCCAGCCGATGGCAATGGCATTATCTCTATGCATGTGTGGTGCTTGTTACTTTTTTTTGCACTTTTTTTTCTACGCATTTCATGCTGATACCTTTTACTTTTTGTTCAGGATAAGTATTTCTACATTAATACTGGGTCAGATTCTGAGACTTTGAACCAGTTTGTTGATGAAGATCTACCTGAAATTTGGAGTTTCTTTGAGAATCAACTGCAACAATTCTCTTCAGGGATTGTTTCTTTAAAGGAAGATCTCCACAAACATTCTAGTGCATTCCAAGAACAGGCCAGCAGTCTTTCCAAAATGTTAACTGTTATAAATAGAGAAATTATTGGCCAAAAGGAGTCATCTGAAGTGACTGAAAGAGATGTAGAACGTTTAAAGTCAACTCACAGAGAAAAGGACAAAGAGATTTCTTTCCTGCGCCGTGGCATGACCTTGCTTTGTGAAGCATGCTCCAGTTCCCTTGCAGAAATTGAAAATAGTCAAGCTGCTTTGTTAGGGAAGAATTTGGCCACTGTAGATTCAAGAACAAACTTGGATTTCCTCCATGGGGGATTTTCTGCTGATGATACCCGTTTTTCATCAGAGGAATTTTTGAAACACTTTGCTGACCGACTCCTAACAAGTGTGAAAAATTTTGCCTCTGTGAAAGCCGAAATTGTTGACAACAGTCAGAAAGAATTGAAGGGTACAATAGCAAATTTACAGAAGGAGCTTCAGGAGAAAGACATCCAGAAAGACAGGATCTGCATGGAGCTTGTGAATCAGATTAAGGAAGCTGAAGCTGCTGCTTTAGGGTATTCATCAGATCTCCAATCTTCAAAAAGTGTGGTCCACAACTTGGAGATAAAAATTGCAGAAATGGAGGCTCAACATACCTTATTGCAGAAGAGATTAAAAGAGATGCAAGATGGGCAAATGGCATCAACAGAATTACAGGAGAGGCTCCAATCGCTGACTGATCTTCTAGCTTCTAAAGATCAGGGTCTGTTGCTTTTTCCTTGTAATCATTTATTTTATTTGCTTTCATTCTAATTGTCTTCTCATGGTGATGACACTGATGAGTACTGTATTTGATCTAGAAATTGAGGCCCTGATGCAAGCACTTGACGAGGAGGAGACACAGATGGAATACTTGGGCAAAAAGATCGAAGAGCTAGAGAAAGTTTTGGAACAAAAGAATCTGGTTGTGGAAGAACTTGAAGCTTCTCGAGGGAAGGCTTTGAAAAAGCTTTCTATAACAGTGAATAAATTTGACGAACTTCATCATTTCTCAGTTAGTCTTCTTGCTGAGATTGAAAAGCTTCAAGCCAAAATAAAAGAACAGGATTCTGAGGTGTCTTTCTTGAGGCAAGAGGTCACGAGATGCACCAATGATGTTCTTGTGTCATCTCGGTTGAGTAATAATAGAAATGCCGAAGACTTCTTTGAGTTCTTAACATGTATTGAGACCTTGGTACCTGGGCTACCATTGCATGATGTCAGTGATAAGAAGAGCATCCAGGTGAGTGAATACAAGGAATTGCTTCGGAAGAAGATTGAGACTATTGTTTCTGAATTGGAGGATTTAAGGGCAGCAGCTCGTAGTAAGGATGCCTTGTTGCTGGTAGAAAGAAGTAAGGTAGAGGACTTGACACGCAAAGGGGAGACTTTTGAAAGGTCTTTACGTGAAAAGGAATCCCAATTAAATTTACTTCAAGGTGGGGAAGATTCAAGGCAGCCATCCAGCGTGACTTCTGAAATTGTTGAACTTGAACCGGTGGTGAGTTACTGGACAACTTTGTCGCTTAATTATTAATGTTAAAGCAATTCTTCCAACTTTGGAAGTCCTCTATGTTTTAGACATTCTGGTTTTCTTTTGAATTTGTAAGTGCTTTTGAAATATTTGTATGCTTGTCTGCTCTTGCATTATCATGTAGTGTACTTTTTTTTTTTTTTTGTTCAATGCCTGGTAATTGCAAGGTTTTGTTTTAGTTGGTTTGTTTTAAGCTGCATTAGGAAGAAATAAAACATATGCTACCTAGGAAGGGAAAGCTGTATATTGTAAGACTGCGCAAGGTCTCCTGAGAGAACTGCATTTTGATCTGTAAAGCTGTGGAGCATTGGGGTCCGGATTGGAGATTTACCCAAAGAATTGGGTTAACTACTATTTTTATGAATTTTGGGTTGAAAGCCTGTGAATTTGGTCAAAATAATGAAAGCCTGAGAATTTGGTTAGAGAGATGTTGTTTTTCCTTGGAGGAACAGCTTTTAGATCAACTTGAGACAAAAGCCTACTGGTATCAGCTTTGATTTGACATAGACAACGAACATGAACTGGTTGATTGTTAAAACGTCACTTTTTTTTTAGATAATGTTATGTCATACTTGATAATTTAGTTTGCAATATTTCTTTAAAGTAGAAATATTTCCTAGTCTGTAAGAATAACGGTGTTTTAGTTTTAGGAAAGACCTAAATATTGAAGATGTTTTCATAGTTGGCCTTTTCGAGCAACATCTGACCTCCGGCCTTGAAAATGGAATTCTTATCTTACTTATGAAATTTGAATTACCTCTTGCTCTCCTTGATGTATTGTAAATTCTGCTGATCAAGTGTAATCTTGATTGGGGGTCATCTGCTGATTATTTTAATTTTCTATAGAAATTAAATTATCAATACTGTCTTTCAGTTTAGTCTTTGAAAGTTCTAACCCGTCCTTGTGGTAGAACAGTTTTAAGTACATATATGAGAGATTTAATTATTGGACTTTCTTGCAGATAAACAAATGGGCTGTGACTCCTACTCCCAGCACCCGTCAGGTGCGCAGTTTGCGTAAGGCAAATAATGACCAAGTTGCCATTGCCATTGATGAAGATCCCACTAGCAGTTCTAGGTTAGAAGATGCGGACGATGATAAAGGTATTATACACAGTTTATCTATAAGAGCTGTTATCATCTGTGTCCTGCTGAGAATTTCTCTCACTTGATTTCTTTCTTCTCAACAACAGTCCATGGTTTCAAGTCACTTACGACATCAAGAATTGTCCCGAAATTTACAAGACCTTTGACAGACATGGTTGATGGGCTCTGGTAGGTATCGTAACTTGTTATTGTTGTTCATCTAGAAAGTTGACTAAACTGAGAGTGATATATGTACTTGTATCTGTAACTGGACAGGGTCTCTTGTGATCGGACATTGATGAGACAACCTGCTTTACGGCTTGGCATTATTGTATATTGGGCTGTATTGCATGCACTACTTGCTTCTTTAGTAGTATAAGCAGAGGAGACTGGTGAGTGAATCTTCCTTATCAGTTAGAATATTCATATTATATGTTCCGTGGTTCCTTTGCTTGATCTCATGTTTGTGCGACTGTTTCTCTCTGTATCTACATTATGTATTGAATCTATCAATTGTCCCGTGGATGATTTATGTTGGTAAAAAGGGCTGTTGACTTGCTGTTGGTTTGACAGGCATTTGACAAACTAAAGGAAACTAGAAATTTCTAGTTAGTCTAGCTTTATTCTGTGTGGATGCCTCTTCCACCAAGTGACTCGAGTGTGATAATGTTGGTCTTCTGGTCTTAGCTGCTTTTAGTTGTCAATCCGACATTTGACCATAAAGAGGTGTACTACTCTGGTTGAATTTTTGAACCAAATATTGGCTGGCTGGTGTATTGTCTGATGATAGAATAGCTTTTCTGTGAACCAAATGAGCTGTAAATGCTGGTTGATTGACCCTGGTTTGCCTAGTTTGGGAAGATTGTAGTTTTTGAATTTTTACTCTCATGGACATCACCTAATTTTCTTGCGATTTGTTGAGCTTCAATTACTGTCTGACTATATCTGTACCTTAACTCAATTACAGTTAGTAGGCCACTGGTTCACACCCATTTGTAGATCCATTTGCTCAGATTTTCTACAGGTTTTGCCTGTATTTTTGCTTCAATTTTGTGTTGGTGGCTCAAGGGAACCAAATTTGTCACATGATACACAACCCTGATTGATAATCCCTTGATTTCTTTGGAAATATAATAAGCAAATAGAGACCTAATAAGCATGTTGGCATCCAGTCATTACCTTTATTATTAATCAATATTGACCCAATATTTGAATTGATCTTGTAGATTTTTTTCTTTCCTTGGAGTACTTGTTCTTACTTGGTTTAGGCTTTATTGCTTTTTCATCACAGGCAAACACAATGCAATCATTCCACCTTTTTGAAAGTATACTTTGACACCCCACTGTTAAAGTATAGCCAAGCATCTTACATTCATGAGAATTATTTTGACTTCCCTCCTGTATACAAAACAATGAATACAATATTTCTAATTTGACCTTTTTTATTCTTGTCCAATCTGAAGGGATTAAGAAATGTGGATTTTGAAATAATGGATCCCATGTAGTGGCCAATTTGCATCACCAGGGATTATAGGCTGAAAAGCTGAAGAAAAATGACATGTTTTCACCCTTGGCTTGTTGAGGGCTGGTCAAGTCTATTTCAATTGGGGCAAGCTCTCTAGCCCTTGAAAATATCATCATTTTTTATTTTGTTTTAATGAACTTTTATTCGCGATCATATCTGCAATTCAGTTGGACTTAGAAAGATGTAAGTGACCAAGTCTGCATTATCTTATTATTTCTTGGTCTTTTGGTGGCCAGGGAGGGTGGGTGTTAATAGGTTTCAATAACTTCAAACAACGCAAATGGTGTCCCTCTAGTGTTGATAAAAGTCAGTGGTCAATTCAAGTTGCAGATATTGTTGGACATTAGTAACTGGCAAAAAATTACAGTTAAGACAGAATATGACAACAAACCATTGTATACTTTGAAAACATTGGCAATATCGAGTTAACTTTTGATTGGGAATATAATTTAAAGAAGGGATTACATAAATGAGCATGCAAAGCCAACTCATATTTTGATCACTCAAAGCTATTCTGAGGGTCAAAGCAATAGAACTCGTTATTGCCTTTTAACAGCTTGATCTTAAGCATTCTACTAATTATATGTCAATCAAGAGTCACTGTATGGGTTGGTTTGAAATTTTGTAATTCGTAATTCTTTGGTTCATTTCTAGATCAAGAACTGTCCATTTTACCTAGTATAAATAATGAGTTTCTAACAATCCATTTTTTCCCTTTGTATGCAGGTCATCTGGTTGTACAATTCGATGCCATTAACCATGTTGAATTCATTTGGGTGGGCACCAAGCTTGCCTGACAGATCATTTTTGTTTTCTTCCTTTTTTGGGTCAATTAGATATTGTCAAGGCTCATTTATTATTTAGCTGAACCAGGCAGCTGCGATTTCTCAGTTTTTTTGATATATGTGAATCTCAGGATGCTTGGTCATAGTTGAATAAAGAAGGAAAAAGGAAGTTGTGGTGGCCATTTATAGAACTACACTGATTGCAGATTGTATTACAGGACTTGACTCTTGTGAGTACCATACAAAAGGTTGTACATCTCCTATTATTTCAATGTATGAAAATTGGCCTCTTCCTTTGACGCATGCAAGGCGATCCGGCTGTTTCTTTCTGTGTCTGCAGTGTTTAATGTTGTATCTTCCGGTAGGCGCACAAAACCGTATCATCTGAGAAGCCGCCATCACAGCAATTTTGGTTTTAGAAAGGGTTTGATCCGTGGTTTCATCACTCTTGCACTTCAGAAATCATCGGTATGGAGTTCGAAGCTTTTGCCTCTGTGCCCGCTCGTCCACCAATTCAACTTCTTCCGTTCTGAAATCTCCAATTTCTGCCTCTGCTCCCTCGGCTTCGTATGCGGGCCTTTGTCGACGCCTCGAGTGTCCTCAAAGCCTTGAAACTCATGTCGATTCCGAATAGAATGAGGTATTATTCGAGCTACAAGTATCAAATTTTTACCTCGATGAAAAAATCTTTAACCTCCAGCACATTATTCACCATCGTCCCTCCCAAGCGCTCCTCGATTCTTCACCTGAATCAGATGCTGGCCAAATTCGGATAGTGTTGCAACTTAGCCAATGCGATGTGCTTAGTTTCGTGTGACACAATATCACGAATAATAGGGTACTCAACAAGTCGGTTTGACATCAATGAAATTCAGTCTGCTTCTGGTCAAATATATTGGATTCTGATTATCGCCGAATGGCACAATTCTATCCTGTTGCAATCTTAGGGCCTGCATGACAACACTTTTCTTTTCTTTTTTAATTCTTTGTTCTTTTACTCTCCAAAGTAGAAAAAGAATATAAATCCATTTAGTCATGTCAGTTAATTTTTCTATTTCTGAAAATAAAAAAGTGATCGGAGAATAGTTTTGAGCAAAAACAAAAAGTAGAAAAAAAACTTCTTACTTTCGGAAAAAATTTCTAGAAAATAAATTATTTTCTTTATTTTCTTCCTCACTGCTCGTTGCTACACGCCTATTGTTGCTAGTTAGAGGAGCAGCAAGAAGAACAAGAGAGGGAAAAAGAAAAATATAAGAAAATCATTAAAAAAAAAAATTTAAAAAATTACGTTACAAAAGAAATTTATAGGTCGTACCAAATATATTTTTATTATTTTTATTCTAAGAATAAAATTTTGTATAATTACCAAAATATTTTTTACTTAGAAATTGCTCTAAGGAATAGAAATAGAAAAAGACTATTTTTGAAAATAAATTATTCTTCGAAATAGAAATATTATCAAATGCACTCTTAGATTACTAAGGGGTGCGTTTGATAATCATTATATTCTCGGGAATAACTTTTGAACAAAAGAATGCATTTGGTAATTGCACAAAATTTCTGTTCTTGGGATAAAATACATTTAGTAGGATTCTTAATTTTTTTTTTTGTTTCTTTTAATTTTTAATACTTTTATTATTTTTTATTTTTCCTTTTCTTCTCTTCCTCCTCATTCTTTGTGGCCCGTTGCTAGCCATATGATCAACAACTAGCCGGGCAAGGTTTGGCAATCTCGTTGGAGGCTCGCTTGGCCATGGCGAGCCTCAGCCTCACCAGATTTGGACAACGCTCGACCTTCCCTAAACAACGCGAGGTCGGCCTTGCCTTGGCTGGCGAGGCCCGACTTGCGAGGCTAAGCCTCGCCATAACTCGGCCTTGCCAGGGGCCGGCGCAAACGCTTTGGCGAGGTCTCTAGCCAAAAGGATGAAGAAGAAGAAAAGAAAAGGGAAGAAGGGGAAAGAGAAGAAAAGAATAAAAACTTAGACTTGATTCTAAGAATTTTTTTCGGAAAAGAAGTTCTACCTCTTGATTTTGTTCCAAATCTATTTCTGGGAACAAAAAAAGAAAAAGATTTTTGTTTTTGGGAATACAAATTTTACTAAACATATATATATATATATATATATATATATATATATATATTGCGGAGAAGTTATTTTTTTGTTTTAGGGAACAAAATAATAAAATTAGTTGTTCCGAGGATGGTTACCAAACAGGAGGGCCTAAGCAAACATCTCAACCATAGAAACTCTTGTGGCAAGAGAGATTTTTGATAAGATAGATACACCTCAAACACGGAGGAATTTATTGAAAGAAATTTGAACTTGACGCAAATGGTTATTAAATTTTGGCTTAATGTGCATTGTGGTCCATGCACTTTTAATTTATTTAATGTGATTCTTGAACTTCAGCTCAATGTGCAATGTGTTCTTTTAACTTTCGATTTGTTCAATATGATCTCTAGACTTTTAATATATGTTCAACTTAGTCCCTGAATTATAAGAATATGTTCAATGTTGTTCTTTAATTAATTCAAGTTTATGGACAATATTAAATATTTCTACATAATTTAGAGACTAAGTTGAACATGTGTTAGAAGTCTAAGGATTACAGTGAACAAATTGGAAATTCAAAAACTACATTACACGTTGAAATAAAAATCAAGACCACATTATACATTAGGTCAAAATTTAAGAATCATTTGTGTCATTTTCCCAAATTCAAACATAGACATGGATTGACATATTTACATATATATACATTAATTTATCAAAAGCAATTGTAATTATGATTTTTTTTTATAATGAGATGAAACAATTTGAATAATCAACACAAATATGACAGACATAGAAGAATTACAAGACCTATTATAGATTTCGGATCCGTATATTTTGTGAACACTTAGCCCAGCCCATTTCAGCTCGTAGTAGGCATTTTCTTTGTCCAATAAACCCATTGGCATGAAGAAAAATAGCATATAATGAAAAACTTTTGGTTACATTTGGTCTTCCGGATTCTTAGTATATAAAATAGGATATGAAATCTAGGAATTTTGTTATATCATATCTATAGTCGGATATATTCACATTACATAATATACATTACTTAGTATAAATGGCATATTAATATAAATAAACAAAAAAATTTATAAACAATGATGGTAAAAGTTTTTCGCAACACTTTTACCTACTTTTTTTTTTTTTCCTCTTTTCTCTCTCTCTCTCTTTTTTTGTAATTGATTTCTTTGTTATTTCTTTCTTGCCTTTCCATCACTCTCTAATAAAATTGTATTAAATAGTAAACTATACTAATATACCAAAAATAATAAAATACCTACAATATGTAATAAATATATTCAATTTATATTTTAAAATAGAATTAAATTCGAATATATAAATATAAATATAAATAAATTAAAATAACTAATTTTTTATTTTGAATTTTTATATTTGAATTCACTATATTATTTATATATTGGAATATATTTTTAATTTTGGTAATTTTTGTCAAATAATTTGAATTTTCTCAATTTTGTTAATTTAATAATTTTATTATACGAGAAAAAATAACTTTCTTAATATAGATGTTAGAAATTATATCCACTTTTATTCTACCTAATTTTATTTGATTTATATTTCTTTATATTCGATTTTATCCTATTTTAAATGGACACTAAATATAAGATATGATAAATAAACAAAAACATGCGGCCGCCAATGAGAGAAAAGAGGAGGGATAGCGGTGCGTCGCGCCTCGGTCCCCGGACGTGCACAAGAAAGGAGTCCTCTCTTGTCCCACATCGCCTAGGGAGGGAATCATGGGCTAACTTATAAGGCAATGGGCCATCTAATTATATATATGCATTTTTTTTTTTTGGGTAGTATGGGCTGCCCTGAGAAGAACAAAACCGTGACACGGACAATATGTGTACAGTGGAATACACGAAAAGTACTCATCTAGCTCATCTAGTGCTCACCCCCTTTGTTCAGAAGTGCGTGGAAGTTAAAAAATGAAATTTTCTGTGTGATCCATGGGATGCTTCAACTTGATTTGTAAGATTGCATCCCACAATTGCAGTGTGTCTTTGACTCATCAATCCAAATACCGGAAGATTCTTAGACACAATCCTCTATTCTTGGAATCACCTGGCTTAACTCCTAACAATTTAGAATGACAGGAATGTTCTCTTTCCTTTTAAAATTAAGAAAAAAAGATCTTACGCACTAGACTCTTACTTAATGAACTTCTCATCTTTATTCCAACTGCAGTTTATGCTTGTTTCTCCTGCTGGTCCTGATACTTGATTTAGTTAGTTCTATTACATATATGCAGTTTGTGGGCTGCACGAAGACCATCGGGATATGCTTTTATTGATTTTGATGACCATAGGGATGCACAAGATGCAATTTGCGAGCTAAATGGTAAGCCTAAAGTTCTGTACTTTGGGACATCCATTCCGAATCACAGGTCTCTAAAGCAGCCTTTGATTATCGTGAATGATTTTTCTGGTCGATGTCGATAATGTTGTTTTATTCTCCTCTTGCAACGAATGGCATTATTTGCAGAGAAGCAATTTGCGTATGTTCTCACGTGCATTATTTTTTAATAGTGGATGATGTACTTTAGATTTGACAGTTAGTTCTCTTGAATAAATTTTTAATATGCTCTCGCGGGTTGAGTTGGTTTTGTTGTTTGATGATGAGGAATTTATTTATGATAACCTTGAAGAGCATCCTTCTTGCTATTCTTTTTTCCTCAACATTTGTTACAGTTATTTCTTTACTGTCTCCTCTTGCATCATTTGGAAGCTGGATGGTCCTAGTTTAGTTGGAAATCTGGTTTGTTTTCTGTGGAAGGATAGAGGTAGCATTTGATGATTCTGAATGGCAAAATGCATTTCACCTGATCAAATAGGTAAACATGGGTGGAGAGCTGAGCTCTCTCATAACTCTAGTGGTGGTCGATCTGGCGGTTCTGATTTGAAGTGTTATGAATGTGGCGAGCATGGACACTTTGCGCGGGAGTGCCTCCTATGCATGGCCCATGGGTTCACAAAGACGTCAAAGTCACAAGCCGAGATCCCACAGGAGCCCAAGCAATGGTCGAAGGTCTGTTTAACTATTAAATATACCTATATTGGAGTTATTTACAAGCTAATTTTTTGGCTCTTGTGGCCTTTTTTTTTTCCAATGTAAAGTTCGGTGATAATCCTTCAATTGCTTTTTATCTTCTGGTGAAATGTTGGCAAAGACTTAATACTTGTAAACAGTAGAGTATCGTTGCCTCGTTTCCATTATAACAGATGATTTCACTAAAGGACCACTATTGAATTTGTGTACTTTCACTGTCTCGTTTAAATTCAGGAGGTTTACCATTATGGCCCCTTCTTGAAGATCTCGGATCCATACCGGCTTGAGAGCTGCACAAATGGATTCCGAAGAGCAAAATTTTCCTAGGTTTAGAAATTTCAAATTTGGCATGATTTTATATAAGATGAGTTGGAAGAGAAGAAATAGAAGTGAAGCAGGATAGAGAGGAGTGAGGTGGGGACATAGTGACTGAGTTCAAAGGGAGAGGAGGTGGAGGTGAAAAAGAATTGGAAGTAGGTTGTATAAGATGAGAGGAGGAGAGAGACAAATTAGAGGTTGGGCAAGAGAAGAAGGAAGAGGCGGATGAGGGCTTGAGGGCCAAAGGAGGTAGAAGGAAGAATAGATTGATTAGAGTAAATAAAAAGTGGAGGTGATATAAAACAATAGGTTGTAGGACTAAGATTTGAAGCTTTTGATGAAAAGGGAAAATTCTCCTCATCAAACTGAATATGACAACTAATAAAAACACGACCATTTAACCGATCAAGGCAACAATAGCCTTTGTGATTTGACACATGCCCTAGAAATACATGACACCAAATGAGGTGCTAGCTTATGAGAGACACGAGACAAAGAAAATGATAACAAACATACCTAAAAACGTGAAAGAATGAGCAATCAAATATGAACCCAAATAAACAGTGAATGAGAAATATTAGATATGACTAGAGTAGAAAATCGATTAATAGTGTAAACAATAATTAGAAGAGCATCGACCCAATATGAAGGATGCATATGAGTATGGATTAATAAGGTTCAAGACATGTCGACTTTTTGTCTAATTTTGCTTTCTCATAGACCATTTTGAGATCGGATGTCTAAACAAGAAAAAAATGGTCAATAATACCATTTTCACATAAGTATGATTGGGATGCATTATTGGTATATTCACCTTCCCCATCAATTTGTATTGCATAGATTTTCAATAAAACAATCAAAGCGATGAAAGTGTGTAGGCATTTCAAATTTATTTATTTTTATGGAAAACTTAAGTGATCTGAGAATAATCATCAACGAATAACACAAAATATTTGAAACCATAATTAAATAAAATTGGACTTGTCCATACATCAGAATGAATTACAACTAAAGAAAAAGATGCATGTTAACTAAATGTCTCAAAAGGCAATTGATGAAATTTTCCTACAAGACATGATTCCCATGATAACAACTTAGAAGTAGAATTGCAAACAAGACCTTGGTTATTTGGATGACCAAGAACTAGAGATAGTGAGGATGCTTGCATAACCATAATTGGAGAAGTAGCAGCAAAGATTGGAGCAACATAGAAGAGAGAAGAAGAGGTGAAATTGGGTGCAATATTATAGAGAGGCAATGGGAAATTGGGGTGATGAGTAAAAAGATGATAAAGATGAAGAAAAATTTAGAGATGTATTAGACATTGTTGAGGTAGTAATTAGAGTAAAGGAAGTATTGATTTAAAATAGAGATGTTGAAGAATTTAATGTGTTTTTCTGTTCTAATACCTTGTTAACATTTTGTGACATCCTCAATTTGACCCCAATTTTTGGAATGGGATTACAACGGTGGCTAATCTTCGAAGTGGGATTACATGAGGATCTATAGGCTACGAAAACACTAAGAAGGCCATTTTGGGGCGAAAAATCAAATTTTCATCATTAGATCGCAAAAATTCGGAAAAATGGAAACGAGCTGCGAAATTGGACCCACGTGGGCCCAATGGGCCCCATGCCCAAGGATGGGCAGCCATTGGGCGTCATGCTCAAGGAAGGGCAACCCAAGGAACCCATCGACCCTTTAGGCCCATTTTGGTCCTTTTCGCAAGATTCTACATTAAATGTTCCATGTGCTTGAATAGTATCATATCTTAGTGTATTGATTCTTTTAACCTTTCTTTAAACTTTGGACATAAGGGCAAGAGTGGATTGCACTAGGGAGGAGGCGGCCACATGGGTTGAGGAGAGAAGGTGAGGTCACACTTTGACCTAGTCTTGCCCCATTTCTCTATGTGTGTACCTAAGGCATTAATGGCCTTGGATTTGTTGTCTTCATGAAGCCTTCTCCAAGTAAATGCTAAGCTGAGAGGATTTTGGGTGATTGGAGGTACATTCTATTAATGACAAAGATTTCTCATTCTCTCTCTCTCTCCCCTTCTTCTTCCCCTCTTGAATCACACACCAAACCTCTCATTCTCTCTCTTCTCTCACTTTGCTCTCATTCCCTCTCCTTCCTTGAACTAGCCGGAACCCTTCACCTCTCTTTCCTCCCTCTTTGCAAGTCTATCCGCTCTCATTTTCTCCTTAGGTCTCACTCCATCGCCCATCGTCCACCGTCCATCATTGAGGCCATTGTTTTCGCACCGTCGTTCTCGTCGTTGTACCAAGTCTTGGCTATGAAGTGGTGACTGCTTGGCCTCTCATCATTGCCTCTATCTTTCTCTTTTTCTCTTTATTTGGATTGCCACAAGCTTGGAGACCATTCACCATCCCGCCGTGAGCTATTTGAGGGGCAGCTAGCCACCGCCGAGCATTGTCGCTATCGTTTAGCCCTTGCCACTCCTTTGCCATCACTTACCGAGCTTAGAATCGGGAGTGAGTGGGTTTCTAACCCTTGTTTAGGGTTGTGATTGCATTTAGGACTAGGATTAGTATTAGATTAAGGTTAAGTGATAATTTGGTTATGTAATAAGTAAGTTTAAGTGATAGGTTATTGTAGGTTTTCAATAAGTTATTGTGATAGATTATGACGATTCTCGATAGGTTATCTCAGTTCTCGATAGGTTATCGCGATAAGCTATTATATTATTCGATAAATTATTATGATATGACATATTGATATGAGATAAGTTATCAGATAGGAATTATTGACACTTGATAGGTTATCGTAATAGTTATACTTAATGCAATGACTTATTTTACCTTTAATAAGTGTTCTCTATGCTATGAGTTCTAGTAGATTGATGCATTGTTGTATGCTAAATTTAGACATGGTGTATGCTCATGTAACTCTTAGAATGGAAAATGGTAAATATTTATGGCATTCAATGATTGTAGCCAATTAATATGTATGTAAAGATATGTGGATATATAACATGTTGAAGTGTTTGAGTGATGTTATGATGTTATTTGACATGAAATACAATAACGATATCACATATTGTATGAGCATTACACACTCATACATCGACTGATGAGAAAGAATGGTAACCTTTATATTTTCGAAAACAGTTTTTATTCAAAAACATTTTTTTTTTCTATTTCTGTTCTTGAGAAAGCAAAATAATGTATTTGATAACTATACAATTTTTGTTTTCAGAACAAAAACGAACAAAAATGCGTTTGGTACAACCAGAAAAATTTCTATTCCCAAAAAATTTTCATTCCCAATTTTTTCATTTAATTTATAAAATGTTAGTTATAGTTAATTATATGGAGTTTTTGAAATAGAAATATAGAATTGAGTTCATAGACTCGTGCTTTTTTCATTGGCTAATTATTAGAGGGTGGCATGGCCTAAGAAATAGAACCGGAATATATAATGATATAGAATTAGACTACCTTAATACGATTAATGGAAATGTTGCCAAACACTCATAAATAATATTTCAAAAGATGGAAAACAAAGTCATGTAATCTTAGGCATATTGAGATGGCTTGCCATTTTATTTACAATTTGTTTCCTAAGTGTGTTTTTTCAACAACCTCCTCATGCGATGTATCATTTGTAACCTCTACTTATCTAGGTCCAAACGGGCACTTTGGATCTCCTTATAGAGATAAGTTTTGTACATCTTATCTTAGTCACGAATGTAGTTATGAAAAGCACAACATGCAATTACAATAAGTGCTTACTTCTGAATTGTAAATGATTGGAAATATAGGCATATATCTCAAAATGAAATGAAAAAAAAAAAAACAATTCTTTAATGCTCCAAATAATCTCTCAATGACATTCCTCAATAAAAAATGCCTATGATTGGATAAATTATCTTGTTATTCTAGGCCATCCTCTACCTTGATGAGTTTCAATTAATTCCAGCTATCTCTCCAGGCTAGCTTACGTTTCAACCACTTTTGCCACTTCAATCTAGATTATTTTCATATATCAGGCTATAGAGGAAATGTTTCTAGCAAATAATAAAACTAATTTCACCAAGTTGAAACTAATTTGAATGAAGGTAAGAGGTAGTTCGATGCATCTTACTTAGAAAAAAATCATTTTACAATCCAATAACTATATCTCTAGGAGACTTCTTACCAAAAAAAAAAAAAGAATGCAAATCACTTGAGGAGAATAAAAAAAATCTAATTCCACCCCAATCAGGTAAAAATTCAAAGAACATGGCCGACGCATGAGAGAGTTACTAAGGAAGAAAATGAATAGACAAGCCAAAAAAAAAAGGTTTTAGAGATCCCATGCTTTGTAAGTCGACTGATTCTAACCTCGTGTGCAAAGACACATTCTAAGATAAAGAAAATGGACCTTTAGTAAACGCGCGAGAGAGTTACTGGAGTAGAAAAGAAACATACAAGCAAAAAAAAAGGGTTTTAGAGATCCCTATTGTAAAGACCCATTCTAGGATAAAGAAAACAAACCTTCAGTAGATGCTTTCAGGATATCGTTCGGGAGCCTGAAAACGAGGAGCTTCCTCGAAGAAGCGAGCGTCGGGGGAACTTGAGGATTGAGAGAAGGTGAAGGCAGAAGTGAAGGATGTAGGGGAAGAAGCGAGAGCACCTCCAAATTGACATGAAACGAACTACAATGGGAAGAAATCGAAGGAACGGACAAAACACAAATGGTTTATGACTAATAGCTTCGCTCAATCGATGAAAAATCAAACCCAATCAAAAAGCAGAGGGGAGCAATGAAAAATAAACCTAGGAATCACAAAAGAGAGAGACACCTATCGTTTCTTGGGACTAGTTGCGACAACAGAAAAGGAGGAAAGGTGTTGGTAACTCCGTCATCTCCAGTGACCGTTGATCAATTGATGCAAGAAGGAGGAGGAAGAGATAGAAACTTCACGAGACACAGATAGAGAGAGAGAGAGAGAGATGCGTCTTTGATGCAAGAAGTAAAAAGGGGTGAGAATTGTTCTTGTTTTTATTTTTGTTTATGAGAATAAATAAATGATTTTGTTTTTGTTTTTTTGTTTTTATTCCAAATCTGTTTCAGGGAACAAAAAATTTACCAAACCCATTTTTTGTTCTATTTTTATTCCAGAGAAAAAAAACAGAAACATGTGTTCTGGGGAGTGTTACCAAACGCTCCCTTAAATACCTTAATGTGTATGATTATGCGGGGTGATGCAACCATTTCAATGTGTATGATTATGTGGAACAATGTTCGATTAAGTTTGGATGCCTTGCATCAACAAGATGCCGTTCATGGATGGATTTTGGAATGAAGCTCATCAACTGAAATGCTATCCTAAGGTGTATGCATATGCGGGATGATGCTATACCTAATGGGACGGGACGATGCTTGGTTATGCCGGAAACCGCCAACCTTCAAGTTAACCATGGTCTTGAGTGGTCGTAATAATTTGGACATATACGTGTGAAATGTGAATGAGAATGATATTTGATTATGTCTAGAATATTAATGGCATTCGTGTATGATTATAAGACATTGCATGTTTTTGTTTCTACCTCATAAGTATGTAATTATCATGAGAACTGTCTATGTGCTTATGGGATGATGGCTTTTAGAATGTGAGATATTATTCCTATTAATAATTAAGGCAAAGCAAAGGCTTTGCTAATGATTTATCATCGATAGATAACTTACATGTTTAGGTCGACTCCGAGGTGAATTACCTCCCTACGCGAAAATTAGGAAGCTTATTTACCAAATTTTATCTCATTGTTGTTATTTAAATGTTTTCAAGCTTTAAGCATGTTTGAGCTCTATCGCCACGTCCGGTTCGGGGTCCCTATTGAGTAGAGTTAGGAGGTGATTGAGTATCCTATCGAGGGGACCAATGCTCGTTAAGAATGCTACATGACCACAATCTAGGTAGATGATGAGCTTTAGAGCTTAGTGCCCTACCACTTCTTGGCCTGGTACTTTTGGGTTGGAGATAACTTGTACAGCCCCATTTGAGGTTTTGACAGACCTCCGAGTGTAGGGCTCGGGAACATTAGTTGGGACGCGATGGATTTGCATATGTTCAATAGGGCAGTGTCCGATTTGGAGGTCAACCTCGACATAATCGTCAAGCTAGAGCCCTGGTACATGGAGTCCATAGGCTACTAGGTGGTAGTGGGGGTGCATTACATTTTGAAGTCATCCTTATAGTACTAGAAGTACTATGCTTACTCTCGAAACCCTTTGGAAGTGTGTTGCCATGCTTTTGGGTTATTTATGAAGTGGCGTAGTGGGTGATACTGAAATTTGTGTTGCTTAAGTTGTATGGAAAAAAGTTGTGTGAAATGTTGTTATGAATGTACATGTGCACTTGCGCATGTTATGCTATCCCTATTGAATAGTTGGGTAATTGTATTTTCGCTTCTGCTTGTGTATAAGTAAATCATATCACAAATGGGTCGACAATGCCTCTTGGGATGTCACATTCAAATGGCCTAAATGAATAAGGGTTGTTGTGTACCTGATGGTTATGGCGTGACATGTTTAGAGTCAGAGAGAAAATAACGACAAAGTGTTTATATGTATTTATATGAGTGATTATTTTATAGAAAGAGTATTGATGGAAACATAATTATAGAAGTACCCTATAATACATATAAAATACACATTAATAGGGAGAGGGTGAAGCTGGTTAATGACAGAGACGGCACTGTTGGGCATTAGCCAAGGTCCAATTTCTATTAATGGGCTCAGACGAACACAACATTGTCGCCATGAAGGCGATTATAAGAGCAAATTATCATGGTTGGAAGTTGCTAATCTTCCACAATAATCGTCGATAACCAAAAAGAACAAATAGATGGTCCGACGAAGAGTTGGGTTGCTCCACCGAGCATATTACCCCATCACTCGAATTGAGAATTGCGTGTGCAATATGAGGTGGTCATGACGGCATTGACGCATTCACTGGAGGTTGGCAAAGGATGTCAAACCTTTACTGATTCTCAATGAGCATCGTCACCATTGTGCAACCTCTATCTCTCCCTGTAGAGTTTATTTTTCACTTTATTTTCTTTGTAACATATAATTCTAAAAAAAAAAAAGTAGCCTTAGAATTGACATGTGTGAGATGTACTTATAATAACCGGCGATTGAAGTTTTGGGGGAGGGGGGAATTGATGCAATACTTTGATAAATTTTCACAAGACTCATTTAAAAGGACAACTCCAAACTGATGCATTTGTGATAATTAAGTGTGAGATGCACTTATTGAAGTTTGGGGGGAGGGGGAGAGGAATTAATGCAATACTTGATAAGTTTTCACAAGACTCATTTAAAAGGTGGAGCGATCCCAAATTAGTGTATTTGTGATAATTTTATTTTAAACTAATTTTGTGAGCATCAAGAACTTATATATCCATGATAAATTTATCATCCGTTAGTTTTCGTTAAATTTTGCCGTCAAATTACTGAACTGGATAATGCGTGACAATTTATAAGTGTATTAGTTTGGAATTTTACTCTCAATTTGTTATAAAGACATAACATTTTATTTTTTTGTAGTATTAATTTAATTTAACGGAAACTAATTGATAATAAATTTATCACAAACATTGTATTTACCTTACTCGTTAAGATTAGGGGGCCATTTGAGAATAAAACACAAGCATGAGGGTAGTTTGTGATATTGGACCAATTTGGGCTCAATTGGAATTTTTCACAAGACCCATTTAAAAGCTAAGCAATCTAAAATTGATACATTTATGATAAATTTATTGAAAACTAATTTTTTAACCTCCAAAAATTAATACACCATTGATAAATTCACCGCCAATTAATTTCCATTAAATTTAACTATCAAATTATCGAGTTAAATGATATGTAACGGTTAACCAATGTATCAATTTAAGATTTTATTCTCCATTTTGATATGTGTATTGATTTGAGATTTTCTTTTATATTGATTCAATTTAACAAAAACTAACCAATAATAAATTTATCATAAACATGATGTAAACCCTACTTGTTAAGAGTGGGGCATCCGAGAATAAAACTGAAATTCAGGGGGCAAATTTGCGATACTGGACCAAATTTTGGGCTTCGAGTGGGATTTCCCACAAGACTCGTTTTAAAAGGGCCGAGCGACCCCTTCCCAGAATTCCCGAACGTTCAAACGGCGAACCAGTTGGAGTTTGGCGTACGGTCCGCTAGGGTTTCCCCGTCACCTCCCTCGCTTCCGCAGGCAGGTTCCTCCCTCCCCCTCTCTCTCTCTCTCTCTCTCTCTCTCTCTCTCTCTCTCTGCCCTTCGGAACGTAGCTGCGCAGGCCAGAGCATCCGTCGCGGCGCGGCGGCTCGCGGCGTTGCGTAATCGGTCTGCCGTCGTCGACGCGATCTGCCGGTAATCGTGCGTCCCGCGAGCTCCGGTAGTTGTCGAAGCGTACGGATATACAGTCGTGTCGGATTGATGAGCCCTCGGATTGTTTCCTCGGGAGATCGCGTCCCTGTCTTTTCTCGTGCGGGGTTGTGTTTCGTTCGTGCGTGCGTGCGTGATTGTGGTTTTCTTGTCGGAAATTCCCCATTTTTGGGGAACCGGATCTCGATTATGAGACCGGATTCTTTGTTTCGCGTGTTGTTGTTCTGGGTTGTTTCCGTTAGTGCGGTTCGACTTCGTCGCTTTTTCCCTCCTTTGATGTGCGCGGCCGGTCGTTCGTGTCGTGCTGATGGTGTAGCAGTTTCCCCTTACTGGGTTTTGTCTCTGATGAGCTCTTTTTGTCGTTCAATGGCATTTGAAGCCTTTTAGAGTTTTGAAGTGGAAATTACTGCATCCCTATAAACGCACTTGGGTGTTGTTATGCTAGATTCATTTGGTTTTGCTGTCATCGGCGAGATCGCTGAGGATGTGCCGTCCTGTGTTTCTGTGTTTCACCGAGAATTTGGCAGTCCAGACGTCATTCTCTGTCGCCTGGACATTATGCTTTCGTTTGTCTGAGTTCTCCGATTGTGTTTGGCAGGGAAAATGGCACGGGTATATGTTGGTAACCTGGATTCTCGTGTTACAGAACGGGATCTTGAGGATGAGTTTCGCACATTTGGAATTATAAGAAGGTTGGGCCTTTTCTTTAAAAAAGTTCAATCATCTCCTTGTGCTTTTGCACTTATATGCAATGTGTTATTTTTTAGACATAGTATTCTGTCTTGTTGTTACCCCAATTACTTGAGAAGTACTGATGCAGCTCATGTAGTGTTCAACCTTTCTGTCAGTAGTGCATGGCGGTAAAGGGATGCAATTTTTACTGTGATGTATGGTTTGCTTCAACTTGATTTATAGGATTGCATCTCAGAGTTGCAATGTGTTTTTGTCTCACTAATTTAAAGACCAGAACAATCTTTTTACAAACACAATCCTCTATAGTCGGAATCACCTGGCTTACCTCCAGAGAATTGGACTGACAAGATTGTTCAGATTGGCCTTTCTTCTTCTTCTTCTTCTTCTTCTTTTTGGGTTGGGGGGGGTGGGGTTTGGGATGCAGGGTGCGGGGACTAAAGCAAAAACCTTTTTCCCTTCTAAATAAAATTAAAAAAAAAAAAGATCTTACACGATAGACTGTTACTTGATGAACTTATCTTTTTTTCCAATTGCAGTTTATGCTTGTTTCTCCTGCTGGTGCTGATTCTCATTTTGGTTCTTCTATGACATATGCAGTGTGTGGGTCGCCCGAAGACCACCGGGATATGCTTTTATTGATTTTGATGACCATAGGGATGCACAAGATGCGATCCGTGAGCTAGATGGTATGTCTAAAGCTCTGTATATTGGAACATCCAGTCCAAATCAGAGATTGCTAAAGCAGCCATTGTTTATCACAAATGATTTTTGCTGCCAATGTGGATAATGTTGTTTTTTTTTTCCTGGTGTAATTAATGGCATTATTAACAAATAAGCTGTTTGTGTATGTTCTCAAGTGATTTATACTTGAATATCAGAGGATGCCTCTTAGATTTGATATCTAGTTCTCTTGTGTGATTTCTGAATCTGCTCTTGTTGGTATTGTTGGTTGTGTTGTTTAATTTGGTAAGAAGGAATTTATTCATGATAACCTTGAAGATCTTTCTGCTTGCCATTTTTTCCCTTTAACATATGCTATAATTTTTTTCTTTATATGCGGTCTCCTTACCACTTCTTTCTGCATCATTTGGAAGCTGGATGGATTGATTAGTTGGAAAGCTGTTAGGTTTTCTGAGGATGGATTGAGAGAGGTAGCATTTGATGATTCTGAATGGCAAAATGCTTTTCATTTGATCAAATAGGTAAAAATGGCTGGAGAGTTGAGCTCTCTCATAACTCTAGTGGTGGACGTGGTGGTCGTGGTGGTCGATCTGGTGGTTCTGATTTGAAGTGCTATGAATGTGGTGAGCCTGGACACTTTGCTCGGGAGTGCCGCCTGCGTGTGGGTTCACGACGACGTCGAAGTCGCAGCCGCAGCCGCAGCCGCAGCCGCAGTCGCAGTCCAAGATACCGCAGGAGCCCAAGCTATGGTCGAAGGTCTGTTTACTGTAAAATATATTGGAGTTATCTAAGAGCTATTTTTCGGTTCTAGCAATATGTTTTTATATGAAAGTTTGATCATGATCATTAATGCAAATTTGTGTGGTGTTACTTTTTAAAATTTCTGTGTTTCATATGATGAAACGACAGATGTAGAGTTGACCATTTTTTTTGTAAAAAGTTGACTTTGGGTGTTTCAATGCTTTGCTATGCTTTTTAATAGGAGCTACAGCCCACGTGGTCGATCTCCAAGACGTCGCAGTCTCTCTCCTCGTGGTCGCAGCTATAGCAGGTCGCCCCCATTCCGCGCCCGTGACGAAGTGCCATATGCTAATGGGTGAGGTCTCATGCTCTTTTCCTTTATTTCCCTTTCATGCACACGTGTGCAGTGAGCATGTTTTATTGAATGTGCATATATATATTAATATGAATGATGTTTTTTTCAGTGATGTGTTGTTGATGTCTTCTTTTGTAGCCGTCCACGGCATTTTGTTGTCAGTCAGAGTCCTCAAATTTTTGTGTAATTTGTTCTGTTTTAGTGCTGTGACTTTCACGTCTGCTCTCACCCCATGTCTCTAGTTTGAGCTTAGCCACATACATAGTGCCACATATGCTACCTGTTTGTTCCTGTTGATTTGATCGGTAGGTAAGATGCAGTATTCATCTCAGATTTTTTTTGTATGGACAACTAAAGTTCTAGTCTTGATAAAGTTCGGATGTGAATTATTAATGACTAGACTTTTTGATGGATTCTAATTTTATCTATGTTGAAACATCAACAGCAATGGTCGTGATCGTCGCCGAAGCAGGAGCTGAATGGTGCAGAGCTAAAAAATGTGGTTTTGTCTGGATCGTATCTGGATTAAGTGTGTTTAGTAGTTTGGACTTGGTACAACTTTGTTTTAGTCGGGCCTCGCCCTCAGCCCCACCTCTTCGATTTGGATAAGTTCTCATTACTGAGTATGTTTTCCTGTCTTTTACTTTGTCAGAATTATTATGGTTATGTTACAGGTAAAGGATCTTAAGATATCTGCTGGTAGATAGTTCTTCATAGTTAGCTTCTCTGGGTATTGCTAAATCTCCGTACCTTTTCCTTTGTGTCGAGGTATCTTCTAGGTTTGCTTCATTGGTTTTATGCTCCTGCACGTCCACGGGATTTCGATCTACGCCGCGCTTTGTGCTTCTGCACTTCAGCGGGACTCGATTCTTCGCTGCCTCGTCATGGGATCTTCAATTTTGAATGATTGTGGGTCCCAGTCGGCTTCGTCTATAGATGCTTCCCTTTTGTCTTTCTCCAGATTGATTCGTGCTTCTCAAATTCTATTGGCACATAATATAGTTAACTAGAAGGTTTGAGGAGCTGCATCAAACACTTCTATCAGGTAATTATATTTGTTTTACCAAAGCATGGAATAGTGGTTTCATTTTTCAGGTAATGGGGTTTCACTTCATATTGAAAAGAAAGCAATTAAATGTTTTCCATAGCTGTCAGAATTGGAGTATGATCTTTTCTAGATAGTTTTTGTTTTTGGTTACAACACGGCTGTCTTTGATTCTAATTTCATAATGTTTCTTTAACTAAATTGTGATTTTCTTCCAAAATTGAACACTCGCTGCTTTGTCATCAACACGAGACCCGTGGGCCCAACTACAGAATGATCTCCGCTTCGTCGAGTGGCTCCCTAATTGATTGAGACTCGTCTACATGATAGTCATTTCAATTTCTTCGGCATCGTCTTCGTACAAAGCATACATTTGATGCCTATGCTGCTGAGAGCTGCTATCTGTGTCGCCATATTCTAAGATCTCCGCTTCGTCGAGTGGCTTCCTAATTGATTGAGATTCATCTACATGATAGTCATTTCAATTTCTTCGGCATCGTCTTTGTACAAAGCATACATTTGATGCCTATGCTGCTGAGAGCTGCTATGTCTCGCTACGTTCTCTTTAGGCAAGTTAGCTTAACAAGCTCTGCCGCATCAAGTTTAGATGGACTATTTGTTTTGGGTTCCCTCAAAGCATAACCATTGATATGGGCCTCACATTGTGTTGAGTCGCTGTATATTCATCCTAGGAAGATTGAACCGACTTCTTTCTCCTTGGTGGTGAAAGCATACTTTGAGAGTTTGCCTTGAGGGATTTTTGTCATTGTTGGTTTGCATTTTTTTTTCAGTGTAATCTTTCCTGAATGGCTTGACCTTGAACTTACGTGAAGTTGGAATGATCACCTCTATATTTGCTTAATTAATCTCTGGCCTGCCATCCCTTTCTTTTTTTCTTGTTTTGCTGTCATATTTGGTTAAGTAATTATTACTCATCCTAGGGACTGTCATGCTTACCAGTTCAAAAGATTGCCATAAGTAAAGTGACAGGATTGAAGCCGTCATATTGGAAATGCACTTGTCCTCATGACTGACTTTTGAGCTTGCACGGATTGAAAGTGTGGTTTTGAGATTTAAAGGATGATTTTTTCATAGATTTATCTATTACAGTCATCGTGATTGGTAATCGTCACTGAACCATGGCTTCTACTACTAAGATAATCGTTCCCGATGAGCAGTTTGCTTATTGAAGGAACTCATGGAGTTTATCTTGTAATTAGCTGTACTCTGATGCAGTCTTTGAACAAATGTCCTGAGGAAGCATCTGCTGTGTGTGTTAAGAGATTGAATGATAGCTGTACAAAGTTTTCATAATATGTTGGACCTTAGTATTCGGCATTTTCCTAAGAGTTACGATCATTATGATAATTAGTGTTAATTGGCCTCAGGAGATGCAATTGTACACGAAATAGGAATCCGAGAGTTACACCCAGTAATTTTTTGGTGGTCGTGTCATTTATATTACGGTTTTGGCCATTTTAGCACCCTTTTCAGATCAATTCATATTGGTTTCTATTTTTGCCATCTTGATTTGGCAGTATCCACTTGTTCTCTCGTGGACTAGTCCCAAGTGCAATGATCTATTTAGGAGGGATTAAGTAGAAACATCTCAGCTAGAGGATAATTCCGAAACTCTGTAAATCGTTACACTTTTTTTTTTTAATCTAATCTTTCCCGTCCATTCATCGAGGTTGGGCTGTCGCCCATTTCTTCACTTTGCCTGAGATGGTTTGCTTTTGGCTGAATCTAGATCTCGCGATTCATCCATTTCGACAATGATCTATTTAGGAGGGAATTGCATATGACAAGATGTTGCGTTTTGCCTCTAGGGCGGCTATATGGAAACGTGAAATCTGAAGCTGCATAGCCCTCGATTGTGGGGGGGTGGTGCTTGATGTGAGAGCCGTCTCCAAGCATTCGTTTGGTTTGTGTCCGAAGCGATAGGATGAAAAAGCGTCGGTGCTCTTCCTTCGGGGACAATGACGTTTTGACATTCCAGATGAAGCAATTTCCAAATCGAGTTGATTTGACGTCAACAATTCATGACCCCTTAGCGAAAAAAAGATCATTTTTTCCTCTTAAGAAGTGTTCAATCCTCGCAAGACCATCCTCACTTGCCATTGTTGCCATTTGAGTCGGCACGATCTGCTTCTCAAAAACCGACTTCTTATCCATGAAAAGAACCCAACTGAAATGGAGTCGGCTCCGGTTCTGGCACTTTCGACGGAGCTGAGCCGATACTGTTTCCCCCGGTGTATTTGAGCTCGATTTGGTTTCATTTGATGCGATAGACAACTGGGCCCGCTTATAAGTTTCGACGCTCGACCCTAAACGTGGATTCTTACTGAACAAAGACAATGATAGATGCGATAGATGCGTTGAACCATAGATTTAGTAGACTGGTCAGTTAGGAATTTCGAGGTGCTCAATTTTGCTATGGCCGAACGTTGTTTTGATCCTGATTTTTAATACAAACATTATTTAAATTAAAATAAAAAATAAGCTAAATTTAAATACTAAATAAAGAAAGAGGGTGCGAGACTAGTTGCCCTATCATAGGGAAGGGCCAGGGAGAGGAGGTGGGGAGGGGGAGAAGGGATGGCCGGTGTGTGTCACCGAGCCCCGGCTAATAGACGACGGCCCTCTTTGACCATGGGATAGGCCCTCACTTGAATTGACAAGGGTTGCCACTGTGGCCAACATTATTTTAGCCACATCATTGCCATATAGTATAGGGAAAATAATTTATATTTTTTTTTTTTGCCAGTCTCGTTGGATGGAGCTAAAGAGATGACTCGATTGCACAAATTCGATAAGTTTTAGGACCTTATTGCATATTTGGCAAATTTTAGAATTCAATTATCATTTGATAAGGTTTAGTGTATTTATCTCTAATAAATTGTGGTACAGCCAATAGTTTCCACTGAAATTGAGTTGAAAAGAAACTTGTAATCAAGGGGCGGCTGGGGACACCAATTCGTGCCCCCATAATGGAGATGTTGGAGGAGTTCCGTCGCGCAATGAAATTGCTCTTTCGGTCAAGATGATCATGGAGGGCAACACAATTTCCACCGGATTGATGGCCGGCACGACGGATTGAAGCAAGGAACCACCATGTTCTAATCCCTCAGACATGGCATGAGATTTCCATTGTTTTTTCGGCCAAGTGGCTTGATGTCGACCCGAGCCTACCGGTGCGAGGATCCACGAGACAACACTCGTGCCATGCTGTATTCGCTGTGATCTCGCACATTCAATGCAGAGTCCCCATGTGTGATTTTCTGACTTTAAATAGAATATGATGAAAGCTTGATTAGACAAGTTGGCTCAATTTTTAGCATGTTTCGTGCGATGAAAAGTTAACATTAGTGCATTTCACAAATTGCATCACACGGAGAATGTTTCATTCACGACTCGAATATTCATTGGATTTCATCACCATTTTTTTTTTTCTTTTCCAGGAAAAAATAAAAACATTTTTGTTTTTTTTTCTAAAAGTAATGAGAAACCTTCAAATGGTTGATCACCTCTATACTTTTTCTAAAAGTTAGAGGCATCGCGTCAATGCTTTTGGGCCTCTTTTCACCTCGTGTCACACGCGGGCCAATTTTCCTCATCACCACACAATGATATGGGGCCTATGTCCTATGCCTTGTATAACTCGCAAAGAGAAAAAGTAAATAAATTCATAAATTTTTAAAAAATTGCCTCTAAAGTTAACCTTTAAGTAATTCTTCTAGAGACATATATTTTATTAAGAAATAGATCAAATACAAGCAATAAGTGGAATGCCAATAGAAGTAAATTTGTAGTATTAGTAGATGAAGAAGTTTTGGATCTCATATCAAGTATACTTGCGCATGAGATTATATGGGATTCCATACTCTATGACACGAGTGTATTTTCTGTTATGACCTGACTCGATCTATACGGATCAAACCTTTTAAAAAAGTATTCAACATAATCAATTAGGGTGATGATTGAAACTTTCAAATTGACTTCACAAGTTTTCTACCATACGATGTGGGAATTGAGCATGCCATATATGATGCGTGATGCAATTCATTCCTCCTCCTATGCCATTGTAGTGCCTGATTTATTCTTAGAATGGATCTAACTCTGATTCCACATGGATCAAACCTTCAAAAAGAACATGTAAGATCGATCATTCAAGACATGACTATTTGGGATGGGTGGATCTGACTTATGAATTGTGCAAAATTTTTCTAGTTCCAATGTGAGATTTAGAGTATTACATTCTTCTCGACTCGGGTGCTTTTTTTTTTTTTTTTTTTTTAAATATCAGTGATGGAAAAGGGGTAGAATGATTTTATTTTCTACGCCATCCTCTGCTCTATTGGGGAAAAGAACAAAAAGAGGGGAGCGAAAGTGGGTGCGGAACATAGGAGAGATTTTTAACATTTTGCCAGTAGAAAATGGGGAGAAACAATTTTGATTTTTGGCCTTCCCAACATAGCATTAGTGCGAGGCCAAGATTGTGTGGCTGGAGCGCACCAACGTGGCTATAGGCAAGGATGGTGCTACACATGATAAATGTGCAGTCATAATCTCGTAGTCTCGTTATTGCATCGACTCAAATTTAACTTCGCTAAATGAACCAAAAAAAAAACAGAACCATAGATGATCCGTGTAAAGAAAAATTGTATACAAATGACCTTATCAATCCCTAGCTTGAGGATTATAAGTATCCAATTTTTATCAATGGTGTATAAGATTGTTTATGTCAAATTTTCTTTATGAGTAAAAAAAGTAAGAGTAGTTAGGGGGTCAGCATCGGGTCCCGCTTTGTAATGGCTTGGTCCGACGATGGTGGATAGTGGTTGCTGGAGCCAGAGGGCCTTGACAAGGAGCGGCTCTTGGTAGGTTTATAGGATGGCCAAGGAGGAATGAATGAATTGAACTATGCACTAAACACAGGAAGAACAATTGTAATGTGTGTGCGAGGGCGGGTAGTGGTTGCTGGAGCCAGAGGACCTGGACAAGGAGTGACTCTTGATAGGTTTATAGGATGGTCGAGGAGGAATTAATGAGCTGAACTATGCACTAAACACATGGAGAGCAATTATAATGTGTGTTGTTGGAGCTAGAGGGCTTGGACAATGAGTGACTCTTGGCAGATTTATATGATGGCTAAGGAGAAATGAATGAATTGAATTATGCACTAAACACAGGGAGAGCAATTCTAATGTGTGTGTTGTCGAAGCCAGAGGGCATGGACAAGGAGTGGCTCTTGGCAAGTTTATAGGATGGCCAAGGATGAATGAATGAAATGAACTATGCACTAAACATGAGGAGAGCAATTTGTGATGTGTGTGCGAGGGCGGTAGTGATTGCTAGAGCTAGAGGGCCTGGACAAGAAGCAACTCTTAGCGAGTTTCAGAATGGCTGAGGAGGAATGAATAAATTGAACGATGCACTAAACATGGGGAGAGCAATTGTGATGTGTGTGAGAGGGTAGGTAGTGGTTGCTGGAGCCAGAGGGCCTGGACAAAGAGCAACCCTTGGTAGGTTTATAGGATGGCCGAGGAGGAATGAATGAAATGAACTATGCACTAAACACAATGGTCGATGGGGTGCGTGTGTGTGAAAATTGGAATTAATTCACATAGGTGCCTTTCGACATAATAGCAAAGTTAAGTGAGCTCAATTAGAGAGTTACTAAGATGGGTGACCTCTTGGGAAAATGCACCTTTCGACATAATAGCAAAGTTAAGTGAGCTCAGTTAGAGAGTTACTAAGATGGGTGACCTCTTGGGAAAATGCATGCTCGTATGCCAAAGGACAATACCTAAGCTACTTTAGTCCAACTCCAGGGAGAACCGATTGGTTCAAGACTAACTATGCATTAAATGTGTGTTGGATTATTGTAAAAACTTGATTTTCGTGGTAAAAACATTTATTTGTGGTAAATGTGTATGCATATTATAAAAAGAAACACTTTTGCACAAATGGGAGAATCAAACCATGATCTTCAATGGTAAGAAACAACATTATAATCACTTAACCAACATATTTTCATGGTGAATAGCAATGCTAATATTTTATTAAAAAGTTGGTTTTTTTGGACAAAACAAAAATTGAACCAGCTTCTAGGTAGAATTGGTAATTCCAATTTTCGATCTAATTCTTAGTTCCAAAGTCATGGTATCGATTTCTGGATTGAGAACAGATCACCCTTAAGAGTAACATGATTGGATGGTATTTGTCTAGACACTAAGACCACTTTGAAAAGACAAAGCAACCCCCGTGAAATCTGCTGCTGATTCCGAAAGTCTATCTTTGAGTCAATGCTTTTCTAATCTCCAAGCTCATCACATCGATTTATTCAATGCAGATTCGTGGCGATCACGTCCTCTCCCGATCCATGTTTACTCTCAAACGAGGAGGAATCATATAAAATATCGCATGGTCTGAGCTGTTCTTTTTCTATTGTTTTCCCTCATTTCACTGCAGTTTCCGTTTCCCTGTATCTGCACTTTCGTGAATCGTTCGCTGACATTTTCGGTGTCTCCGGCCAATCCTCATCGTCCGGATTTTCTATGATCTCGAGATCCCGTGCACACGGATCGATAACTTGGAGCCCAGTCCGACACGAGGCCTGCCTCGAGGGGGACTTGCAGGCGTGGTGATCCGACGAGAGCGCCCGTCGCCGAAGCAACCGCGGCGGTTCTTTTGCACGCATGTAATTGTTAAAATTTGCAAGTCAAAACTTTAGGACAGGCCCAACCGTTTCCTCGTATCTGCCGGTTTCTTTCCCTCTCTCTTTCCTCTCTCTTTCCTCTCTCGTTCTTTCCGCACGCCTGCGTCTCCATCACCATTAACTTCTGAATAGTTGCGGTTATTATTCTTCTGGGTCCTCTCTTCCTGCCCACATTTTTAATCACTCCGAAGCAAGTCCCAGTTCAAGACTCCCCTCTAGGAAGAAAAAGTCCATCGGCTTGACAAAATCTCGTCCGGGCAGAAGTTGGGTCTGCTGCTTCTCTCTGTTTCCTCTCGCAAGTTCGCGGCTTTCCTGCGAATGCAGTGAGTTTCCGAACATGGTAGTGACCAGGAAGACGGCATGGACTCGAAGAAGACAGAGAAGTTTGTAAGGTACCCGATACGACAGCATTTCCAGTGTTGATTTGTAGCAGAGACTGGTTTGTTTCTGATGTGGTGGGAAATTATTTTTTCCCGAATTTGTCATGATGTTGTAGTTGGTTCTCTTGCTTACAGATTTTATAATGATGAAAAGCAAAATCTTGGCGTTTCATGGGAAAAGAACGATCCCACGCACTTTGAAAAGCCATTGCCTTTGTATAAGATACCGGCGGCGCCAACCCTGCTGAGACCCGATGGCGATCCTGCCAGTAGGATTAAGGCCAATTACAAAGCTCCAAGATTTGGGACGTTTAAGGTTTTCCCTGAAGGCCAGGAGCCGCGGAAGAGCCGGATTCTCGATCCGGGGGGCGAAATCTTCTTGCAGTGGAACAGGATTTTCCTCTTCTCCTGCCTGGTGGCGCTGTTCGTTGACCCCTTGTTCTTTTACTTGCCGTCGGTCGTGAGCCGTGATGGCTCGTCGTGCCTGACCACCGATGTGAGCCTGGGGATTGTGGTGACGTGTTTCCGGACGCTGGCCGATGCCTTTTACATTCTCCATGTGGTCGTCAAGTTCCGGACGGCTTATGTTTCCCCGAGCTCGAGAGTGTTTGGAAGGGGCGAGCTCGTTATGGATCCGAAGAAGATTTCCAGGAGGTATTTGAGATTGGAGTTCTGGGTCGATTTGCTTGCGGCATTGCCTCTTCCGCAGGTACTATTATGGACTGGTTTTTCACTCTAAGTCGAAACCGTTGTTGTATAGTTCCAGGCAAAACACTAGACCTTTGTGCATCGCCGATATTTTGGCTAATCGCTTCAGTACTAATCTGATTTAGTTCAGACAAGATGCTAATTTTCTGTGCAACTGCAAGCTATGGCAATATCTGTTTGCTGACTTTGATATTGATTTTCTTCTGAGATATAACGAAAGAAGGAACTAAGATCATCATGATAAGTCGGCTCATTTAACATTAGAAATTATGCTATGGATCATTTCGGTTGTAATCGAATGGATATAATAGAAGTTTTTTGGCTGAGATAAAGATAAGAAAGAAAGGACATAGAGAGGCTAGGCTGCTTTTTCATCAGTAAAGAGATTTTCCAATTAAATTCAGTGATCAGTCATTAGATAGAACATGACTTTGTGTCCCAGATCATGCTTTGAGTTGCATGTAGTTCTTCACTTCTCTTATGTCTTTTAGGTAAGAACTCTGTTGTTTTACTATGAATTCATGACCAAGCTAACTTGATATTATTTTTCCATTTTGGGTCAGATTGTGATCTGGTTCATCATACCTGCGATAAGAAGTTCGCACTCGGATCACACCACCAACACTCTCGTACTGATTGTTCTGCTCCAGTACATCCCGAGATTATATCTGATCTTCCCATTGAGTTCTCAGTTGATCAAAGCCACTGGCGTAGTCACAAAAACTGCTTGGGCTGGAGCGGCATACAATCTCGTGTTGTACATGTTAGCCAGTCATGTATGTAGCCACTTGTACATATCACGTTCCATAACTTCCATGTTATCGAAGGGTCTTTTAAGTTCGTGCTAAAATGATTCTGACCCTTCCTGTAGGTCCTGGGCGCGTCATGGTATCTGTTGTCGATGGAGCGACACGCTACGTGCTTGAAATCCACATGCGACCAGGAATTTAGCCCCGTGAAGTGCCATCTTCGTTACCTGGACTGTGATATGCTTGACGATGGCCAGCGTGTCACATGGGGCAACAGTACGAGTGTCTTTAGCAATTGCGACCCGAATGGGAATATCGTGTTCCAATATGGCATATTCGAGAAAGCTTTGACAGAGAACGTCGTGTCCTCGGATTTTCTCGAGAAGTATCTGTACTGTCTCTGGTGGGGATTGCAACAATTAAGGTATAATATCGTTGGCAAACCCTTTTGCATTTCAGGTATCTATAGTCTAGAATATTAAATCTCGCCGCACTGTCTCTAGAATTAAGCTTTGATGCATTTATCTGACGATTGGATGAACGAAGATGCTAATTCTAACTTCTTCTCCGGTGTAATTATGCAGTTCATATGGCCAAAATTTGAGTACAAGCATGTTCATTGGGGAGACCTCGTTTGCCATACTCATCGCGATCCTCGGCCTTGTCCTGTTTGCCCATTTGATTGGAAACATGCAGGTAGTCAGGATGGCTTGATAACCTGAATTTGTTCTATTCACTTTATCGTCTATACAGTAATCAAAGAAGATGCAAAATGCAAAAGAACAACGGAAGAACTTATTGTGCTGTCTGTGCCACTTTCTTTCCTGGAATTCTATAAATTACAAAGCCAGATTACATACTTTCTATCGAAGTTTAACTGAGGAACTTCACCTTTTTTTAAATTATTGTAGACGTATCTGCAATCTCTCACTGTGAGACTTGAGGAGTGGCGGCTCAAGCGGCGGGACACAGAGGAGTGGATGAGACACCGTCAACTCCCCAAGATCTACGGGACCGTGTCCGGCGCTTCGTGCAGTACAAGTGGCTAGCGACTCGTGGCGTCGATGAGGAATCGATTCTGCACACTTTGCCTGCTGATCTCCGTAGAGATATCCAGCGCCACCTATGCTTGGACCTCGTGCGGCGAGTAAGTTCTCATTAGTTCTAGTCAACTTCGCCGTGAACATGACAGTTTTTCCAATGTTGCCAACTTCTACAAGATTAGAGTCACAAAACTAGAAGTCACACGGTTCCAAATGACTGTTCGATAAATCCTGCTGTATTACAGGCAGTAACCTAATCAGTATTTCGCTGTTTCAGGTCCCCTTTTTCTCGCAAATGGACGATCAGCTGCTTGATGCCATCTGCGAGCGCCTCAAGTCCTCACTGTGCACTCAAGGCACATACATAGTCCGCGAAGGCGACCCGGTCACTGAGATGCTCTTCATCATCAGGGGCAGGCTAGATAGCTCGACTACCAACGGAGGGCGGACGGGGTTCTTCAATTCGATCACCCTGAGGCCCGGCGACTTTTGCGGGGAGGAGCTACTCACGTGGGCGTTGCTCCCCAAGTCGACTCTCAACCTGCCTTCTTCCACGAGAACGGTGAGAGCTCTGGACGAAGTGGAGGCGTTCGCCCTGCGGGCGGAGGATCTCAAGTTCGTCGCGAACCAGTTCAGGCGCCTCCACAGCAAGAAGCTGCAGCACACGTTCCGCTTCTACTCTCACCACTGGAGGACGTGGGGGGCATGCTTCATTCAGGCAGCGTGGCGCAGACACAAGAAGAGAATGCTGGCCAAGAGTCTCAGCATGAGGGAGTCCTGGTGGGCTTCCGAGGAGCACAGGACGCCGGAAGATGAAACGGAAGAGCATGGGGAAGAAGAGGGGGACCAGGGTATTGCATCCTCGGCTTCCTCTCAAGTGATGCAACATCTGGGCGTCACAATATTGGCTTCTAGATTCGCAGCCAACACAAGGAGAGGAGCTCAGAAGGCGAAAGATGTCGTGTTGCCAAAGCTGCAGAAGCCCGAGGAGCCGGACTTCTCGGCAGAGCCCGACGACGAGTGACGAACACCCACCTGTATAAACGGAACTCGGTACCATCATTCACATGTTAGTGATGCACCAACTAGGAGACACCATTGAAACTTGTTAGAATCCATCAACTAAGTCCTGAAACGGTTGCTCATGTCCCATGATTCTCTGTCCATAGCCTCCTCAAAAGCGTGAGCTGATGCATCAGTTAGCAGACACATTCCACTACAAGCCCCTTTAACTCTGCAGCAGGACTTGATTGGGATTGAACTTTGTCACGGTCGATGAGGCGCCACGAAAGCGAGCGCTGAAATTTGGCTGGCGCGAAGGCATATATTGTCGCGTTCATTACACAGCTCGTCCGTTCCTGCTTATTGATGCTATAAGAGTCCTATTCAATCACACATTTGACATTTTAATGTAATTTTGAGATGCTGTCATGTAGATCAGCTTGTCTGGATCATGTAAAGCTGGAGTTGCAGATTAGCTATACTTTTTTTTTTCCCAAAAATAAAAATAAAAATTCAACGGGCTTTCTCTACGGGCTAGGCCCAAAGCAAAGCTTTATTGAACCGGATAATCTGCGTACGGGCCGGTTCATTTGTATTTGAGCCGGTCCTACCTGTCGGGCCACTAAAATATTAGTTTGAAATTTTCCATAATTTTCGTTTTATGTATTTTTTGCAATTCCAACTAACATGGTCTGGTAGTATCGAGTGAGATCGCGGGGCCTGTCCTTGATCTTGTTGTTGGCTCGTACCGCTCAGGCGGCCATTTAATCAGGGACCGCAGTTTTAGTTGAGATTTCCTTTCTTTCTTTTTTCCCTTCTTTCCTTTAAATGCTTTTATGAAAATAAATTTGCTAAATTGACAGGTTGGATTTTATTGTGCCTTGAGTATGACTCACTCGCCTAAAACTCCTCTTGCCGCTACAATCGCCATAATTTTCATAGACAAGTCTTAATATATCCCGGCATCACTCCATTTCTCATAAGATAAAAGGGGGTGATATTTTCCTAAATTCCTCTGGTCGTGCCTTTCATTGGTGGCTTACAAATTACGGACGTCATTTATGAGCGAACTTTACTTAAAGTGTGTAATATCCATCTTCGTAATCTACCGACAGACTTATGATCGAGGGAAATCTTTTTCCGTACTTCGGACACGAAAAAGAGCCTCTCTATTGTTTTTCCTGTTGGTAGGCTGTAAAGGGAGGGAGTTTGGTATGCACTGTTAAGTCATGGCTTGCTACTTTTCAAGTTTCATGAGGATCACGAGGGGAAGAGTTTCTTGGCTACTTTTCAAGTTTTACAAGGACATGAGGTTCTTGGCCCATCTCCAACCCCTTATAAGATGGATTGACATCATGGAAACGAAGTAAAAGTGAAAGGGCAGATGGTTAATTCTCAAGCTCTGATAAGGATCCATTTGAAAATCATAAAATTCACTTGGCGGTTTGTGAGGTTCGGATTCCTGTGTCATCGAGTCCGTATGATGTCGAAGCTCATTCGCCCTTAGCTTTCGCACAGTACGACTCTTCTTTAAGTCTCGAGTACTGGGTCACGGTGAATTTCTCGTTATTGATAAGTAAGAAAAGACGATCTACCTGGCTATTAAAACAAGCACTTTCCATATCATTTTGGTTGATGAATTATGTGGGGCACCTCAATTCTTTGTCATCTTCGAATCAAACAAGTCACATGACTTGGCGATGCCTACGTTACTAAGGATCAAAATGATCACATGCATTTCTCACCTTTGTCTGAAGAAGCACTTGAGTTAGGTGTTGCACATCAAAAGGGCAGTTGTAGTCGTACAAAACATTTACTAGAAAATAAAAAGAAATCTATATCTACTTGCAAATAAAGTACCTATAGTCCTCCATTTTCAGTATTTCAAAAATGCAACCTGAAATCATTTTGGTCAATTATCGATGAACTTTTTCTCACTGTTCGATATTTGATCTCTCAAATGTGAAGTTTCCAAATATGATTGCGCTTAGTGATAGTGACATGGATCAGGGGTGATCGCTTCTTGGTTTGGTTCAGTTCCACCTAAGAACTAGGAACTGGATTGATTCCATGGAATCGATTACTTAGCAAAAAAAAATTAAAAATTATATAAAAAAATACACTAGAGTTGTCACTATTTTTTAGAGTTTATTGTTATTTTTAAGAAATTTAAAAAATATATTTTTCAAAAAGAGAGTTGGTCCGGTCTGGTTGGGTTCTCACCTAGAACCGAGAACCAAATTGACAATCACTAATTCCATTTTGATGGATTTGGGAACTAGATTGATCTCTCTGAAACTAGACCATACCGGTTGGTTCGGTGGTTCCTAATTTGGGCAGTCTGACATGCTCACCCCTAACGTCAATTGGTCCACTTTTCATACTCGTAACTAAATGTTTATCATGTTACCACACTTAGGCTCCATTTGTTTTTTGAGAAATGAATAATTTAAAAACATATTTCTCAAAATGAATGCTTATACCGTTTATAAAAATAAATAAACGAAAAACATTTTCATTACTTATAAAAATATTTAGATATATTTTGTTGTCAACGATGAAAATATTTTTCAATGGTTAATTATTTTCAACGATATAAATAATATTTTTCGGAAAATATATTTCAAGTAATTTATTTTTAATGAAATGAATTGAACTTTAGTTACAAAGACTAAAAGGTCATTTCACCTTTTATGCAAATCGTGATGATGGTCCATGTACCTTACTTTCTCTTTCACCCTAGCAGCCTCATTTGCCAAAGAGTTCACGATGCAGACATTAAAAAATAACTGGAGAGACCAAGCAGGGACAGCCAGCTGAGGGCATATCCTGAGATTACGAGCGTGAGATGCCAAGGGGATACTACAGGTAGATTGTCAAATCAAAGATTCTTTTCTCTCCTGACAAAATATTGATGTGATGGAGCCCATCACGCAGATATGTTTTTCCCTGAGGGGAGAGGAGGAGGGAGAAGATTTGTCCCCATCCCACCATCCAACCATCACCAAAGGGGCTCCAGCAGCACCATCCAAGAACCTCACCAGTCCAAAACTTGTGTGCCCACACCAGGATTCCCAGGCCCTCAAATCAGGCAAGCCCCATCCATGGAGGAAGACACTCCATAAAGCCATGGCTGAATTCAACAAAACCTCAAAGCCACCTCAAACACAAAAAGCTTTTTATGATTTGCTTTCTTTGCTCAACTCTGCTCTGCCGACACTTCCAATTAGGCTCTCCAACGTATCGCGAGCCCCGCGCGCACGTGCGCATGCGGTATTTACCTTTAGCACTACCAAATTGCAGAAGCAACCAAAGGGGAAAAGGAACAAGAGAGGAGACAATGGAAAAGGACAGGGAGACCCAGAAAGGTTTTTGTCCAATTGGTACACTCGCTACATATTTTGTCAATATGCAAATGAGAAAACTTAGATTTGTCTACACTTTTTATGCAGGAACAGGAAAAGAAGAAGTTGAAGAAAAGTATCTCGGAACAAAGAAAATATCAAGCAAGTGAACTCCCAACTTTGTGTTATTTTTCTCCTTGTACAATATGGCTTCCAAGATGAGATGCCAAATCACAACCCTGGAAAAGAACTCTTTTCCAATAGGTCTAGAAAAACCAAAAAAAGGAAAAAAGAAGAAGAAAAAGAGTAGAATATGACATTAATTTGTTTCCCCCAACCTATAACGAACAACATGAATCAGAGTAACTTGAAACAATTTATTGTACACAGTAGTCAATTAAGGAAAAATAAATAAATAAAAACCTATGGAGGCTTCACACTGGAGACTGAAGGGTTCAGCTTATGTAGTCTGAACAATTACCATTTTTGCAACTGAGCATGGTAGTGAAGAATTTTCTCAGTTTGGGCTGTGGATGCTGGTATCAGCTTCTTTAATTTTCTAGGCTGATGACTTCCCCGATTCGTTGTAATAGCAGGACTTGAGTAACTTTAGCTCATCTGCTCGCCAATCAGATCAAGGCCCACAAGGAGGAAAGTAACACCCTGGAAGAGCAGGAAGTAGAAGTGGACTCCTTGAGCAGCCAAGAGACTCCTCACGGCAGCCGTCAGCAGGAGGAATGCCAAAACGAGTTCTTTCCTGTAAATTTTGTTGGTCTTCTTAACCGGTGTAATAGTCACTTCATTTTGCTGTTCCTTTAACTTGGTCAATTCTTGAAGCTCACTCTCAGAGGATCCTCTAGTTAGTTGTTGTTGGTTTGTGCTCTTTGTCTCTCTCTCGGCAGCAGCGAGCAGGTCAGATTCTGATGACCTGCCAGCCTTTTTCGTGACAACCCATTCATAAGAGCTGCCGAGCTGGAATAGTCCAGATATCATTGCATTAAATTTGGTAACAGACATGGTGTTTTCGAACAGGAGGTAAGGCACAATGAAGGGGAAGGACTTTGGAGCAGGGAAGATGTTTAAGAATGACATGAAAACGGGCACGTAACATATGACCCACATGGGAAGCTCAGCCTCAGGGACGAACATGGTTAGTGGAAGGATTATGCAGAACAAGGTGAAGGAGTAGAAGGGAAGAATGAGTTTCCTAAGTAGAAAGAATAAGAGTATGAGATTCGCCTTCTTCCAAGCAGAGATCTGAGTCGAGAAAAGTTCAAAAGCTTTGTAAGTAATCATTTTATTGAGGAAGTATAAAACACATGGAAATCAAGAATGAGACAAACCTTGGAAGTTACAATTGCAGGTAGACACAAACGAAAAAGTTGCATTGGACCAGAATGCCATCTATGTTGCTGCTTCTTATAGGCTTCATATGACTCAGGAAGCTCGCAGAGTACCTGAAATTTCAAGAAATGAAGCATAGTCCCAATTTTTTATAAGTTTAGAAAGAGAAACTCATTAGACTTAAACATTCATTGTTTACATAAGGGGGCCAAGAGAGCTATTGGAAGTTGTAACTTCAAAGGCAAGAACGTGAAAGAAAGCATCACTAGATATATCATGCTAAAGGGTGATATTCTGCCCAATCATGGATACGTCGTCACCAGCAATTAATATATGAAGAGGAATTAATTGAGCCCGATAGAGAGGTGAAAGAGGAATTCTGTTAATACCTTAACATCATCTAGGAAGATAAATTTCCAACCATTAAGGTGCGCACGGACTGCAATGTCCATGTCCTCTACGGTTGTCCTTTCGAGCCAGCCTCCAGATTCTTCAAGAGCTTTGATCCTCCAGACACCAGCAGTTCCATTGAAACCGAAGAAATTCAGGAACACTCCATTAACCTGCTGTTCTACCTCGAAGTGGAAACACAGGTTAATGTTTTGAAGCCTAGTCAACAGGTTCTCGTCTTTGTTCACGAAAGCCCACCTAGCCTGGACCAATCCCAGTTCAGGATTATCCTGCGAGTAAATGCATAAAAGGAATCTGGCGTCAATTTTCATGCAAATTTAACAGCGAGAAAAAGAAAAAGAAACAAAAAATGGTATGTGCTATCAACCTTAAAATGTGGAACAGTCTGTTTTAGGAAATCGGGAGTCGGCTGGAAATCTGCGTCAAAGATCGCGACGAACTCGTAACCCTTCACATAGTCACAGCTCATAGCAGATTTGAGATTTCCAGCTTTGTAACCAGTTCGAACCAAACGATGTCGATAAATTATGTTGATGCCCCGCTGACTCCATTTGGCCACTTCTGCGTTAATTAAGCACTGTATACTCTCGTTATCAGAATCATCAAGAACTTGGATAAGTAGACGGTCCTTCGGCCAGTCAATTTGGCAGACTGCAGAGATAGATTGCTCATATACCTGTATGAATTAGAAGAATAAATCACTATCACCATAAGAACTCAACACAAAAGTTTGACTTATTACAGCTTTCTATTGTCAATAGCCGTCCCTGTAACTTGTCCTTTTAAGAGTGACTTCGCTTTCATGGTCCAGCTCAAATTAGCATGAATAAGCTGAGCTCTCTGAAGCAGTCAAAAATATAAACGCACATGACGACATAACTCACCTTGGAAGTATGAATTGTAGATGTCAACCATGATTAACTGAAGGCTATATATCTCTTTTCCAATTCTTAATATCACAAACGTTTCTAGCAAAATTTACCCTCGATCATTTGAATTGGCTTGAAAAAGAGAATGGGACTTTTATAATTGAGAATTAAACAACTTGAGATTATGTGCACATGTACTGACCAAATTGAGAAGCAAGACAGAAAAAAAAAAAACAAAATTGAGGAGAAATAATCAGTGTGCTACCTCTCTCTCATTGCACATTGGGATCTGAACAAGAACCATGGGGTACTCGCATCCAATTCCCTCGGCATCATCTGATTTGAATGGATCCCTCTCGATCCTCGGCTTGACTTTCTTGTACTTTATCCACAAACAACCGAGGCAGAGTATCATCCGATCCACGGATTGGATCAAGAACAGAGCCACGCAAAACTTGGAGAGCGCTTGAATTGGTGGGGCAATGTAATCAGCTCTAAAATTCAGCCAAGCGACATAAATCGCGTGGAGCAAGCCATGGACATCAGTGGTCCGTGGTATGTGCAAGTTTGGGCGCTCGAAATAGTGCCAGCCTTTGAAATAAGTGACCACCTCAAAACCCAGGATTACCAGAGAAGTGACCAAGAACGCTCTTATGACCCTGAACAACAACCTTCCTTTCCCCATTTTATCACTCTCCATGGCCACTCCTTGCCTGAAGATCAGCCTCTTCTTGATGGTGCCAAGCAATGCCCAGAGCACAGTGGCTAACCAAGCCACACAACCCACTGCACGGTTGGCCTTCAGAAGCAAGACCCAAGTCACCTGCTTTGCATTTTTGCCTCTGCTCTTCTCAACCGGCCTGAATGCAGCATCTGGGCCATCAATTTCAACCACAGAGTAACTCGGGTTCTCCATTTTCACCACCACAGGGGTTCCCTTCCTGTTCTCCTTCGCCCACCAATCTGAAAAATCCAATCTTGGAGCCATTTCTCCCGCGAGGCCCTTGGAAAATCTTGAAACCCAGAAACAGACGACCGAGGAATAAAGACCCCAAGAGCACAGTGAGACTGGAAATCCACTCTTTAGTGTGTGAACCCAGATCTCAGAATGATGAAAGGAATTCCCTCATTGCTACAACTGATCAGAGAGAAGTGGACCCAGTGAAGGAAGAACACTGGAAGGAAAGCATTTCAAGGGCCTCTTCCCTTTCACTGTTGGCGATGAATGTGGCAGAAAAAGAAAGCCAAGAGGAGGAGAGTGCTGGAGAGGTTCTTTTAATGCTTCCCAAAAAGGCTCTCACCCCCTCTTACAAGCCACAACCAACCTGGTTAAAGAGAGAAGAAGCTCCATTATGAGGGAAGGTATATGCTGGTGAAGCTGTGAAAGACCCTTCTTCACACTCCCCACTCACACACTCCAGCATGTGGGCACTCGTCAAGTACTCCAAGGTAAAAGCCACTCACTCTCTCTCTGTCTCTCTCTCTCCCGCCGCTTCCCTCCTCCCTCGCAAGATCAGTGGACTAAAGAAAGGAAAATTAGCCTCTGCCGAATACCCATTTGGTGCATAATCTCAGCTAAGGGAATGAGTAAAATTCTATGTGAGAAATCAAGGGTTAAAATCAGTAGAACCACCTGATTAAAAAATGAAAATTTACACTAAAAACATGGACCACCTGAGCAAAAGTCGCAAGCATTTCAGTTTGACTCCAAGTAAAAGCTCCAGCTCTCGCTTGCATCACTGTCGCAAATAATGATCACCTAAGGGCAAGTGCAAATTCAACCAACTCCGGATCTCGCGACATTGTTCTAGATAAAGGCGTCTTCAGGGGGAATTGACCAAAATAATTTTTTTTTTTTAATCAGTGCAAGGAGAGGAGGAGTAGGGGATTGACCAACTTGTTTTCTTTATCAAGCGTGTGACAAGCATGGAGCAAATCGAGGAGCTAAACCCGCATTATTTTGATGAAATATAGAATAGATTTTGCCCATAAATTTATGGGAGCAACAGAGAATGGGGATCCTAACCGTCTAGAGCAGCTTCCGGACAAATTATTTAGCTATTCGAGTACCATATGATGTTTTGTAAACAACTTGTCACATAATCGAATGATATATAATACTCAAGTTTATAGTTCTTTCAAGAGTAAAAGTCACAAAAAATCCTAAACTATGTTCACTATAATAAATTTACCCAATTTTTTTTTGTGACGTCATAAACCATAAACTTATATCTAAGTAATCTTAATTTTTTTTGTAATACCAAAAACTTCAAACTTGGCATATATCACAAAAATTTAGTGTCATAAGAAAAAAATTGAGAATTTTGGTGTCATAAAAAAATTGGATAAATGTGTCATACAAATAAAGTTTGGAGTAAATGTGTCATATAATATAAACTTAAGATTTTTGATGCCATAAAATTTTTTTGGAATAAATATGTCAAAGTTGATAAATTTGTCAGATTTTTAGTGATTTTTTTTCTTTCCTTCCATGACCTGCTAGACCGACTTTACAATGTTTGAAGTAAAAATTTGTAAATTACCATGACGTAAAAGGTTGCTGGGAAAATCTCCTTTATACACTCCTGCCCAGTATGGAGAGTACAGTCTTAGTAGAGGACAGTGATCCGGGGACCCTCATGGCGTGTCATTATTGCCCCCTCTAGGATTAGGACAACAAGTTCAGGTAAGGACGTTGATGTCTTTGACTGTCATAACAGGCAGTGAGATGAAAAAGGAGGAAAAGGGTCCCTTCACATATTTTATGATAAAGGTAACAGGAAAGATTGCATAAAGAATTTCATAAGAAACTTATGTATCGGGTCATGTCAGTGGTGCCCCTGTCCAAAAGGAAAAAAAGAAGAAAAAAAGTGGGCATAATTAATAGGAAATGGGTGCATCCTTTGAAGTCCAGTTGACAATTTATTATAGAAAAGTAGTAGAAAATAAAAAATTTTAATTAGAACAAAGGTCCCTGGAAGTGGATGATTGAGGAAAAGCAAAATGTTATCTAGCCAAATAAAAAAAAAAAAAAAACAAAGAGAGAGGATAAGAAAAATGTGAGGGCGATTAATGCATGCATCTGGAGATTAGGGTTTTCTTCTTATATTTTTATTTTTATTTTGGCTAGATGGGCTTAGCAGGTTAAATGTCTTGACGGCATCTTCTCTTTTGGCAATTAGGAGTATAAAACCGTCTTTTCTAATATATAATAAAGGGGTGATCATTATGATAAAATGCTTAGGTGGAAGGCAACTTTGGATTTCATACAGCAATTGGTCATGATTAGGGTTCACTTTTTGGAGGGCATTTTGTGCTCCAGTCGCCTCGTGGAAGTACAATCAGGATTGTGATTACATTGGATTCTAAACTTGATGGTTCCCTTTTTCTTTTGATGTTAACTTATAACAAGACTATCAAACTAGCTATTATCCAAGTGTATCACACCTATTAGGATGGGGCACAATTACCAAAAATTAAACTTATTATATAAATGTTAATTTATTCATAAATTTTTAATTTGACCATTTTTTTTTTTTTTAGAATTGAGCATGGTCAGTATAATCCTAAACTTTTCATCAATTTGTCGATACAGTATTTCAGGTCAATTTTTATCGGAAATCGTTAACATGGACACTAATAATTTTACGTGACACGGTGGATACCAATATAGACAATTATTGTATTTTTAACTTCTTTTTTTTCTTATCTTCCTTCATCATTCCACGGCAATGGCGATAGCCAACAGAGGTTGTTGCCCATACGTGAGGGTTGGGACACCCTCGTTGGCCCTTGTTGTGGCTAAAAAGGGCATCATGGCCCTCGCTTGAGTCTCTCATTGTGGCGGTTGACGGCTGCTATGCTCTTGCCAGTTTTGGGGGAGGGCAGTCACCATTAAGGCTGTGGATCGACAAAGGGATATAAGAAAATAGAAAAAGGAAAAACAAAAGAGGAAAATATTTATAATGTTTTTTAAATTGCAAAAATTATCTATGTCTGTGCTAGTCGTACCATGCAGAATGGCCAGCATTAGTGTTATCGATTGTCGGCCAAAATTGATAAAAAGAACTATATTGTCAATAGATTTATAGGTCAAATTGAAAAGTGTAGGACTTAGTTGGTATTCGTATAACATGTATAGAACTTTTTTGGTAATTTTCCCTATAAGATAGGATAATGAGCGCAGGTATTTGTTAGTTTTTTATTTTCATGAATCTATCAATATCAGTTTGAAGCTAATTTTTTTTTTTTACCATTGGGGGCACTAAAGAGAATAAGAAAGTATTTTTAATCCAAACAACACATCCACAACTCTAAAGTTTGGTCGTTTTTCCAATGTCATCGTTGAAAATTGAGATGTGACCTAAAGTGATGATTGATGTTGGTCCAAAATCCTTGTTTGGACTGAACATTGATCACAATCCTTGCACGTGACTGGTTCGAGTAAACAACGTTGTTGTGTAATTGGATAAACTGATCCGAACTGAACCAGACATTGCTCTTGGAATGCAGGTGAAATGCAGGAATCGTGTCCCATCATCAATGCAAGTAAAGTTCAAGAAGTATCACATAGCTCCTCCACTTGATATGACTCCCATGGCACCCCATAGAAAATAGGGCCCTCAAAATAACTCTAGGCAGAAGACTGTCTGATTTAAATGCTGAAGGTGCCAAATCTAGGCCATACCATTAATCATACCACAGCAATCTGGTTGAGGCAATGTTTTCCCATTAATAGAATTCAAACATTTGGTAAAAAGGAGGGGAAAAAAAAAATACCCTTCTCACTTTTTTCTTAATGACAGAGTTTGCTTTCATTCGTCACACGCGCCACGTTGGACTTTTGGGAAAACTTGAAAAAAGAAGAAGAAGAAGCCAACTTACCGATAGAAAATGGACAAATTAAAAAATGGTCTCTGTACTATCTTTCTTATTTAATTATGGTTTGTCTTGTAACGAATTTGGTCTCCGAGCAAATCTCCATTCATAATTTCGGACAAATTCCATTTGTCATATATTGGTGGAAAAAGTTAACTAAGTACCGAAGATGAACATGTGACATTGATAAGCGATTAAAATTAAATTGAAAAGAAATTACGGAGATGGTCCCTATATTGTTGCTCATGTTCAATTTCGTTCCTCGTACTTTAATTTTGCTATGGATTTGGTCCTTGAAACAAATTCTCATCTCCATTTCCAGGAACATTTCGTATTTCCATCTATATACAGACAAAATTTGCTGACCGTGTGATACAGATTAACATTTGGTGTCGAGGTGGAATGAACAATGGAAAATGACCTAAGCCTGGAGTTGTAACAATTTGGTCCAGTCCACATGGATTAAATCCCCCAAAAACCATATTTAAGAGTTGACCATTTAGGAAACACCGCTACTAGTTCATCAGTTCTTGCACTAATTATAAACATCGATGCTATTTATTTGCATTTGGATGGTAAAATCTGAAAGTTGTCCTAAAATCAGGATCATAATTAATTTCAGGATCAAAATTGATAACAAACAGATAGCTGAAAAGAAGGAAAGACAACTTTTTACTGTTTGGACACGCAAACTGAAACTTGATACTTTAATATGAAAAGTGTTTCCAAGCCTATAAACGTATTTAGTTGAACCCATTTTTATTAAAAAAATCTTAAACCTATGAGTTATAAGTTAATTAAAATATATTAATTGTCCGCACACCACATACAAGTAGACTTGGCAAAATTGAACCTAAACCCAATAACACACCACACAAAAAGTAAAGTTTTGGGTCAACCAAATCCTAACCCGAATTGCTTAGTTTGAAAGGGTCAACTCGATTGAGCTCGACTTGACCCACTGTTGTGCATATATATGTTTGCTTGAATCTCAGTTGAATTTGAAATATTCAAAATTAAACAATTTATATATTTGTTTGAATCTTAGTGATAACATTAGTTTACTAATCTTTTTAATTATAGTGAATGACAAATGAAAATAATAAGTACGAGAGTTTCTTTTATCCATTGTCCAAAATTTCACAATTATAAGAGGCAAACCATTTTCGTTTTTTAATTCTAATTTTTCAAAAGATGAGTATTATGGACTATTTGCGAAGTTCAACCATACCGGGGAAATAGAATCATCTTCCATTTAAAACTAGATACTTTGAAAATACTTTTCATCAAAGTTCAATTTTTGTGAAATGATAGGAAACTTTAGCATAAACAAGTTGTTCCTTCAAAATAGACTTCTACAGTGGTAAAATTAAATCTCAACTTGGGCATAACATAACTCGCTCATCCTTGACTTTATGCCATGCTTCTTGATGATTGATCACAAAACCTAGTGCCTAAGTGCACCAAGCACCTGGCTACTCACCTAAATGATAATTAAATTTTTTCGCACTCAATTACATAAATAACATAACCGATATTATGCAGATGAAAATTTTTCTTCAAAAAATTCTTTTATTTCCCTCCACAAAGTTGGCGGGTTTTTGACAAGTGCTCAAGAGTGCCAGCCCTTTGAATGAAAATGTAAGTAAATCTCCCATTTTGATAATAAAATCTTCAACTCTAGGGTTGTTCATGGCCATTGAAGCTCCTGGAAGGTCGGAGCTTTTGGCTGAGTGCAAAAGCAGTCGGGAAGCATGCAAAAAAGCTCTGGTCACCGACACTCTCAACCTCTCTCATCAAGACAGACTTGGAGACTCCGAGAAGCAGTTGAATGGGTTGTAGCTCCATGCTCGTGGGCTCTACCCTTATCTCGTGTCTTTTTAAAGACACCAAGACTCTTCAAATCTGGCACAATCTTACATTGTTAGGTGCAAAAAGGTACGAAGAGTGCATATGACCACTTTGGTAGGACAGCTAACCTAGCATAGCATATCAAGAACAGTAAGTCTCGTGTCGGATATCAGTTTAAAACAATCTTTGACCTGAGAAGTTCATTTCTTGCATATCATTAAATTCGCGGGACAACTCATTAACTTTAAGTTTTGGTCCCAACTAATCTAATTCATGTTAATATCAATCTATGTTAGAAAAGTTAGTCCGGCTTTGTAGCAATCGGTCATCGAACATAAGACCTTGGTAGTTTATGTCCTTGGATTTTGACTCCACTAATCGTATCCTTGAATCAATCTTGACCCATAAATGTTTTGACCAACTGAAAGAACAAGTTGCATCATGTATTTGGTTTTGACAACTTCAGGATTTTTGTTTGTTTTCTTTATTGGGACTCCTTCGGAAAATTACTATCAACCGATCTCTTTCTAATGTTGCAACAGATCTAGAAGCAGAACAAGAATAGAAGGAAAAGAAGAAGAAGAAGAAGAAGAGGAGGAAGAAGAAGTGAAAAGGAAGAATAAGAAAGGGGATGCCAAGATAGGGAAAATTGTCCAATTTAGTTTTAAATCTTTTGTGTTAATTCAGTTTTAAACCTTTCAATTGTGCCGACTTAGTCCTAAATCTTCTATGATTCATCAATTTAGTCTTAAACCTTTCAATTGTGCCATTTTACTTCTAAAGCTTTTTAATGATTATCGATTTAGTCCAAAAGTTTTTGATAATTTGTCAATATAGTCTTTTCGACCAAATATTCAAATAATAGATATATGACTAAATTGGAAAATATTCGAAAGGTTTATGACTAAATTGTCATAATTGAAAGGTTTAACACTAAATTGATAAGTCGCAAAGGTTTATAATTTAATTGGCACAATTAAAACATTTATGATCGAATTGACTATTATGTAATAGGTTTAGGACTTTATGGACAATTATCTTTGCCGAGATGGACAATCAACAAAAAGAGAATAGAAAGAATGCCGGAAGAGGAAAACGGAACATTTTAATAAGATAATGTCAAATTTAACAATGGAATACGTGGTATTTACAAGCGAATGGGATAACAATTCTACCCGGATTACCATCCTCCATAACCTAACCGAGTAATGCCCTCGCATTTGAATGGAATCATTTTTCTTGAACAAGCCCAAAAAGCAGAGTTGTCCCCATTGAAACATAATGCTCGACCAACTGAAGAAACCAAATCTATAGCCGTCCTTTTTCCAACTTTCATCATGTCTGTTGTATGCATAACGTTTTCCCACGTCGAAAGCTTTCCGACATTAGCTTTCTAACATAATTTTGAAGTAAGTCAACACCCGCGTTTGGCATTTGGCTCCCGATATCTCTTAGTAGGTTGCGCGGCACAAAAAAGAAAAGAAAAAATCAATTTACAACGTAAGCAAGCAGCTTTAGAATCGAAGAATAGAACCATGCACACGCAATGACACTACCTGCTTGATGTTCACGCACAAGCAAACGACCAACCTATTCTTTTGCCTGCTTAATTTAGTATTTAGCTACAAAAGAACCAAAAGGTTCTCTTTCACCTTTTGTTTTTATTTATTATATAAAAAAAGTGTCGGTTAGTAGATTATAGTCCAACATGGTCTTGAAATTAGTCAGCACCCATGTTAGGTATTTTGACCCCCCGGTGTTTATTAAGAGATTACGTGGTTAAAAAGAAAGGATGGATATGAGCTTGTATGTTGATTTTTTCGAGGATAAATTTTTCCGATCAGTCCATAAATACAATAACCAAAATTATTATGACAAAAAAAAAAACCAAAATCATAACCACGAGTGCATAAACCTTTGAAAATCCACTAAACAAGACGATTTTTTTCTTTTAAGGTAATATTTTTGTTGCATTGGTAAAAAGAAAGAAAAAAGGTGGAGCACTCCTTCCAGTAGAAGTCAAAAACGCTTGTTCTCAGCTATTACCATTATTGTAGTATCTTTTAATGCATAACTTCTATATTTTTTATGGTCACATTTGCCCAACTTCTATATGGGTCTGCTCCCCTCTGGTTCATCTCTGCCCTCGAGAAATTCGGGCGGGCTTTTTTCTTTTATGGGCCTGAACGGTGAGGGTAATTTGCGACGAATAGGCTCTTGCCATTATGGGCCACAGGCCCACAACCGACACTACGAAGCCAGTATCAAAGGAGAAACAAGCCTATCCAAAACTTGAAAAAAAATAAAAATTTAAAGTACAAAATGTCGATGGAGCTATTAAAAAATTTGCGCTGGTTTGGGCTCCGTTTGTTTCAATTAATACAACTTTAGAAAAAAACATTTCTGGTTTTTTTTATGTTTGACGCAGGAAAAATAGACCGGTCAAAGGGAGTATTTTGAGTTGATGGAAAATATTCCTTTAAAAATATGAGAAAATGAGTTTCTTTATTTTTTTTTAAAGAGAGAAAAAGGAAATCATGTTCTTGTATTATATATTCTTTCAGACAACCCTAAAACATCTGTCCACTTCTCTTCGTACCTTTCAACTATTCCTCATCGGAAGCTAGCTCAGTCGATGACCGTTACTATACCGCCAACATCTCTAGCACTAATGTTGTTTTGTTTTGGTTGTATCATGCAAATTCCTCGGCCAACATTGTTGGCACCTGATTCTATCAATTCGGCAAGTCGTCCTTTCTTACAAAAGGATCAAAATAGCATAAAACAACAAAAATAGACGAAGAGGTAACTCAGCAAAAAATAAAAGATTATATATATAAATCCGAGCCCATGACACGCAGCTTCATGGGCCAGCCTCATTTTTTTTTTTTTTTTTTTGTTGGGAGCTCTTGGAGGACACCTCATCAAACTCTTCCCCATTCGATACGCCGGACAGCCGCCTCCGCCGTCGCCGTCCAACCACCTCTTACTGGCGTCCTCCCTCTCGTGAGTTCTTTCCCCTCGATTCCCGTGAGTCATTTCAGCCGTCATCTTTGAGTTTTTCTCCCCAAGGATCCCGATTTGGACATAGTGAGAGGTGGTCTACAGTAGTTCGGCTCATCTCGAGCTTGTCTTGTGGGCCGCCGTCCCAGTTAACTATGCTCTCAACTTGACTTTCAAACTTTGTGAAATTTTCCTAAACTCAAACTGAACACGATTAAAAAAAAGAAGAAGACAATTTCAAAACTCTAAATCTTGGGAAATCAAGCATTAGACAATTAGATTTAAACTTTTTCTAATTACAATTAGTTAAGGAGAGTTATTATGAGTTCAACAAGAGGTGAGGGGTGACATGAAACAGAAAAGACATCAATAAGATTCTAAAAGATATAATATGTTTATGAAATATTCCTTAGATATAATTAGATTGATGTTTAGTTCTCAATTGAGCATGGAATTGAAAGGCAGTTAATATTCTACACATCGGTGGTTGTGATCTTGATCAGCTGCAAATGTCTATGTCGAGTTGAATCCTTCCATTTCTTTTTTTTTTTTTTTTGGTCAAAAGGAAACAATTTTATTTTTATCATAATTGATGAGGATCCAGCAGCCCCAAGAGTGGGGTGTCATTACATAATAGGGCCCAAAGGGCTTGGGGGTGAAGAAGAAAGCCAATTGGGTGGTAATGTTTGTTTCCTCTGTTTTTTTTTTTTTTTTTTTTGTCGGTCATATTCTATAACTATTCTAACACTCACTCTCAGGCTTTTGCCCTGTCTCTTTACAGGGCGTGGGAGTCGAAATCAATTTTTAAAATGAAATCGTCCTCACCCTAATCCCCTGAGAAGGTGGGGATTTGAATCTTTCATTTCCCCTTTCAAGTTAGACCGGTGGCCATTGAGGCGATTTTGTTTTCTCTGCTCACGCGCCCCAATTTGCAACAGCATTTGCAGTTCTCTGACAGGAAAGAACGCCGACCAGCGGTAATTGCTGCAGACGTTCCCTCCACTCTGTCCAAACAGCACGTGCATCCCAGTTAAAGTCTTCTGTGTACTTTAGGGAGCTGACCAAGCTTTGACAGCCGGACTCCGCGAAAACCACGCCCATCTGCTTCTTCTTTATGTACTTTAGGGAGTCCTTCCAATTCTCTAGCTTGATTTCTTGCTATTAGAAATTCAAGACTTAAGCGACCAGTGTAGAAGCAATCACGCAATGTCATATTGGTAGTGCATGTCTGCTAGAGATTCCCGTGAAATTTCCAAGATTAGTTCAATTGCTAACTACAAGCAATGAAAATATTATTAATTCAGTAGTAATGATTTCTAATATACATCGAAACGTCATGGGCTTGTAATGTCTGCATTGTCTTGTCTCTTTGACGTTCAAATTCTAGGAAAGAGTACGATCATAGAATAAGGTCGACATGCGTCATTAATCATAATATCTGAAAATGACACTATTGACTAATAAATACAAAATGGAAGGTGTTCATTACAATGACATAAATCAAGAAGATAGTGGCATACTGAAAACTTCTTATTGTGTCCTATTTATTGTATCTTCTTCCTTTTCTAAATTTTTGTAAGTCATCCCCACCAAAAAAAAAAAACCATTCTAATCAGCGATATGAGAGTGTTAAGTGAATATTTACATATTATATGGTTATATAATTTCTTGATTTATTGAGTTTGCTTCATCATAAGTAAATATTTGAACTAGTATTTCATTCTACACAGACGCGGCAAAAATGAGTGCTAACACAGATCTAGAAAAATGCTAAATTTACAAACACGATTCGTAACTTGCAAACACACTAACTTTGCGTCATCTAAAGAGGAAAACTAAATTACAAGGTAACGTAACCTATTTATTTCTAAAAAAAAATAGGGAAATTCTAAGTTTGAAACAGGATATTTTTTAACTAATAATAAAATGCAACCTACTAATATCTAAATGAAAACTACTGAAAACTGAAACAAATCACCCGATACCCTAACATAATCTTGAAAAAGAAGTAGATTAAGGAAATAAAAAAAAAATCTATAAAAGTATGCGCCCCACATTATTCCCCCACGCTAGAAGAAACTTGATTCGGGAAGTTCTATTTGCTTTGTTATCCTCCTTTGGTTTGAGAAGTCTCAAACACGCACTCTAAAATACTTGATAATTGAATTCAGCAACTGCAAGCTGATCAAGATTAACATCACGATTCGAACTTCAAGAAAAATCTAGAATATCTCCAGATTAGAGTTTTTAACAGGATAATTTTTTAACGAAATGAGCGAAATTTCACAAAACCAATTTTGTGCTGAAATTCTTCGTGCCCTTCTTCAGCAACTTGATTTTCTTCCTGTTCATATTTTTAAATACAGGAATCGTTACTTTCACCACAATAATTCGTTGAAATAGTTTGTTATCATGAAAAGAAGTGATTATTGGATATGAAAAGAAACAATTGTTGTGTATAAATAGAAGTGAATGTTGACAGAAAGAGAATGATGGTTGATAGAAATTATTGGACAACCTTTAGCACAATTAGAATATAATGGTACAATTGGAAGTTTGAAGTGTGTTATGCATTACACTAGACCGGATATAGCCTATATTGTGTGTAAATCTCTAGATTTATGCACAATAAAGAAAATAATAAATTATGGGCTATTTATGGAAGACAATTGGTAAAACTGAAAGGATATTTAGATGCTAGTTGGATAACTAGCACAATTGATAACAAGTATTTGGATGGATTTTTAAGCCTGTAAATGGTGTAGTTTCTCGGGCATCAAATAAGCAATATATATATATATATATATATATATATATATATATATATATATATATATCATTTAACAATGAATCCGAATTTATAACACTACTAGTGGTTGGCAAAAATGATGAATGGTTACTTAATTCACTATTTGATGAAGAGTTGTGGCCACAACCAATTGAAGCCATATCTTTACATTGTGATAGTGAGGCAAAAATGTCTCAAGCATATGATAAATTATACAATGAAATATCTGGATATTAGCTAGTGACGTGAGTATATTTGACAATTAATTACTAATGGAATTATTTCAGTAATTTATGTTTGGACATATAATAACTTCCCATTCTCTTACTAAGGGACTCTTGATAGGTTTAATTGGAAGTATTGCCAAAGAAATGAGTCTTAGACCAATTGATAATAGTTAAGTATTGTCACGCTCCGAACCTCGAGTGTGTGCACATCCCTCGGTGGTCGATAAAATTGTGACGTCCCAAGACGTGTTGCTGACCCATTCATTTTATTGCACATGCGAAAGTGTAAGAACAAATCCCCAGACAACACAGATATGGGATAGAAGAGCATGATACAAATTTCACAAAACACTTTTATAGACAAACTGAGTTTATATACAATACTAGTTTATAAACCAAAAGCCTAATGCCAAAAAGAAGAGTCACTAAGCCACCTAGGCACAAGATTCCTCAACTGAGATCTCCAAGACCTCTGAGGTTTCTGGGTCTTCCATGACACCATCAGGGGGATTGGCCACCCCCTCACTCACCTCAGCGTTGACCGCAATGGCGTGGATGTCGGAACCCTACCGGGTACCTTCCCGGATCCCATTAGACCCATGGCGGAACCACGCCCTAAACCGATGAGGTACCAATTGAGGTCGGTCCTCATCGACCAAGATGGTGGTCAGTAGGAGCTCATGGAGCCAGAGACTCCCGGGAACAGGGACGTTGGTACTTTGCTCCGTGTACCCCCTTGGCTGTCCAAAACGTATTGGAGGAACTGCCATCTATGGACTTGAAAAGTTAAACCTATGATGGGGTGAGACGATGTCTTAGCGAGTTCACGCCCTAAGCCCCGATTAGGAAGGAAATACGTCTAGAGGTAGTTTAACCACACATCATAGAAGACTCACCTCGCCTCGTTTCTTCATGCACGTCGGTACAATTCATATCACAGATGCATATAATAGATGCACACATCAATTGGAATGCCTCACTCAATCTCAATCAAACACAATGGCACCGATTATAGGGTCAAATCATTATGACACGTCCCATTTTGTACCACAAATTTTTTCCCATAACCAGGCGCATCTATCTCAATCAATCACACATTCCAATTGATTACTACCCGCACAGGCAATTCTACCCGATGCACATTGGTTTTCTAGCGTAGCTAGGCTTCGTCTCATCCCTTGAGCACGGTATTGTCCACCCGACGCACATCAGGGATGGCATTCCCGAAGGAGTTTCGGTTCGGCCTCTATCGTGATCTGGCATCCATTGTTAGGGCATCCCATATAGGGGCAACATCCACCTGACGTACAACGGGGACGAGTTCTCTTAACCATCACACGATCAATCAATTTCGGCCAAGGACATTGTGCTTTGTACTCACATGCCTCAATTAAGATAATGTGCTTGACCTATTTTCTTTGTATTAAAAACACCTGGTGAAAATAATCGTGTATGGGTATACGGTTAGATTGAACCGGAAAAATTGATATCATTTCTTTTAAAATCCCACTATTTGATATAGTATTTAAAAACATTTTCAGTGTCAAAACCCGATACCCGGTATTTTTTAAATGAATACCAAAATTTAGAAACTTAGAAATAAATATTCAAAAATCACAATCATCACTCAATTGCACAATCTAACAATCAATTGCATAAACTAAACACACACCTGTAATCAGCACGAAATTTCGGCCACGGGCTATCTAGGTATAATTTTTGGAAAATATTAAATAATTAAATAAATGTAATTTAATCCAATAAATGCATACTTAGGCTTAAAACACTAACTTAACCATCTAAATGGGCCTAAAAAATAATGTACCTGTCTACTTAAATAGTATAATCTATTTAGCCATTAACTAGTCTAATCTAACCACCTAACAATCCTAATTAACCAACTAAATCACTAATTAAAACTAACTAACCACCTAAGCCGTACTTAGCCTAATCTAATTACCTACTAAGCATCATTAACTCCATAAGTAGAGTTTAGCAAGTAAACTCACCAGTTTTGTGGGCCGATGAGTTCTCGGCGATGGCGATGTGACGATGAGCGAAACTCGAGCTCACAACAACACCAAAGGAGGCCCAGAAGAGGCCTAAAATGAGCCACGAAGTCCAACAGCCACTACTGGCCTTCGGTTTTATCCAAGGGTCAAAGGAGCTGCTTAGCTTGGCTACGGTGGCTGAAAACGGCCACACGGGCGGCGGATGGCAGCGGCGAGATAAGGCGGGAGCGACAGCGGTGGCTCAAGCAGATGGCGATGTGGGTTGCAGCTGCGATGGGCGGCCTAGCCACGGGTTGGACCTGGACGTGAGGCAGCGAACTCGTGGGCTTGCGAGTAGGACGATGGGCGCGAGGCTTTGGCGACAGCTCGGGTAGTGTTCGGATGGCGAGAGGGGCAGTCGACGGTGTAGGGGGCTTGGCTGGCTAGTTCTTTGGTTTTTGAGCTCACAAACTACAACAACAATGGAGAAAGTAGCAGTAGGGAAGAGGAAGAAGGCTTAGCTGAAGGGGGGGGGGGAGACCCAAATGGCCTCCAAAGTACAAATAATATCTCAAACACTCATCACAAGGCCCCCACTTGCTCAGCCATATCCATAGCAGCCTTTAGCCCTTTAAAGGTTCCTCAACAAGCCTCCCAAAGTGTCCAAAATGTCGTTGGCCCCGTGGCTACGAATTTGGACATTTCCCTTCTAATTTCACTTCAATTCTCCTCCAAATCAATCCAATTGATGCTAAAAAATTCCAGCTAAGGTGTCCACAATAAATCCTTGCAATTCCCTCGCCAATTAATCCCACTTGAATGCCAAAAATCCGCACAAAAACGGCCCCCCAATTATCCCGGTCCAAAAATGCCTAACTTTGAATTTTCGCAAAAAACTCAGGTTTGCAGAAAAATATTTAGAGGATGAGTTGACGTTCCTAAAATAAATCGTGACATGACAAAATTTTCAATTTCTGAAATTGGGTTCAATTTCGCGGTTCATTTCATCTGGGTGCGATTTTAGCATGACCTAACATATCGGGTAGCTTTTAGAAGTCTTTAACGCATTTGAACCGTGGTCGCTTATTTTCGAGTCACATTGTGCATCTTCGACTCATTGACGACTCTTAGTTTTCGTGAAAATCTCGAATTTTCAAATATTGGCACATGGTATAGAAATGATAGAAAAATCGGTTTAGTGCATTTTGACGAGAATTTTGCAATTAGGTGGACTCACCAACACTTTAATCACATGCCTCGGTTGAATCGACTTATCTCCGGGTCTCGGTTGATTTTGACAATTTCGTATTGACCTTTACAGATTAGCACAGTCGAGCAGTCAATTTCTGGTCGAATTCTCAAGTTAGTCATGTTTAAATTCCTTAATGGCTTCACGTGATAGATTAGTTATCTCATGAGTGATCAGTTCAGAGAAAGAGACTATAGGTGCATCGATGAAAAACCCAACTCATTCAATTGAAAACATAATCAGAAAATCAGGATGTCACAAGTATAGTGGAAACCCAACTTTACAATCTCCAATGAAATTGCTAAAGTTCAATGGATAATAGCAAGTTATTGTATCTTGACAGTGATAGAGTACTGAGGCATAACGTTACTACTCAGGGAAAGCTAGGAGAATGAGTGCAAGAAAGAACTCTTATGAAGTTCAGGTTTTAGCAAGGCAAGGGTAAGGTAACAAGTTAGGAACTTCACCTATATGACCCTAAGAAGTGGTATTGCTTCTAATAAAAGTCAGATGAACTTTTTTAAATGTTCATGTGCAAAAGCAAGCAGAAAGGCCATAAAAGTGGCAAGGCATAGGAAATTTCTAACCAAATGTGTGTAAATTCATATGCGCAATAAATCTATTATTAGATGGGATCATGGTTTGAAGTTTTATCTACTGTTGATTTTACTAATGGAATTATTTATACTAATTAAAGATAGAAATCTTAATAGATACCTTCTTGTACGTATACATTTATGTAAATTAGTACAGATAACAAACTAAGTGGAGGATTGTTGAAATAGTTTGTTATCATAAAAAAAATTGATTATTGTAAATGAAAGGAATCAATTGTTGACATGAAGAGAAATAATGGTTGATTATGAAAAGTGGCGATATTTCTGATAAGGTACCTATTCCTAAGAGATGTGTTGATTGTTTGTTTATGAATAGACCAAGTTACACTTTGTTAAAAAACAAAAAAAACAACTTACTCTTCTTCAAAACTAAACATGTAGCTATCAATTTGGTGTGATGAGTTCATTGCTTATGTTGTCTCTTTCAAATAAGAAAATTTAGGAAAAATTGTGCTTATTTTAGAAAGAAAATATCAGAAAATATGTGTGACTGCAGATTGGATTTTGACCCAATTAAGAAATCAACACGTATATAGAGTTGGTCTCTCGGGGTAGGTAATGCACAGTGCATGTGACTCAGCTCGCTTGAATAAAGGAAATTGTGAAGACAAGGAGTAGGTAAAGGATGATGTGTCTAAGAAGAGAAGAACAATATTTTGTAAACATTAATTGGAGGAAGTACAAACATCTTTGTCATATATTCTCCATGATGACTTTTCAAACTTAGCAATCTTGCACTTGTAGGAAGTATTAACGTCGTTGTAGCCTACTATCTTCATCTAAATTCTAGGAATATGTATACAAAAAATTCTAAAATAACATAATTGACATTATAGTGTTAAGATGTTTTTCATCCATAAATTCTTTTCCTTCCCCTTACAAAACTTGTGGGCTTTTGACAAGTGCTTGAGAGTGCTAGGGCATTGAATGAAAATGTGAGTAAATCTCTCAGTTTAATCATAAATCTATTAAGATTTTATTTTCTACCACACTTTACACAAGGATTATGATAAAATGAATGTCATTAGTGTAGCGGGCTATTGAAGCTCCCAAAAGGTTGGAGCTTATTGTTGATTGCAAAAATAGTTGAGAAGCAAACAAAAAATCACCGACACTCTCAAAACTCTACCAAGATAGATATGGAGACTCTTAGAAGCATTCAACGAGCTTTATGCTCATGGGCTCTACACTTATCTCGTGCCCTTTCGTAGGCATCAAGGTTGTTCAAATCTATCAAAATCTTACATTGTTATGTGCAAACAGTATGAAAACTGCACATGACCCACTTTGATAGGATAGCTAAACTACCGTAGCATATAAAAAATAGTAAGTCGTGTTAAATATTAGTTTGGAAGAATCTTTTGCAGGAGAAGTTCATTTCTTGGATATCTTAGATTTGCTAGAAAACTTATCAACTTGTTTTTCTGTTTAGAATGTCGACAGTTGCCTTTTAGCTTTGGTCTTTATTGATCTATGTCATCCTAGTCCATTGCCAACTATTCCAACTCTCACCATAATCAAATGTTATCTTTATTCGTACCAAAATTAGAGCTCAACATGATAAGCAATTTGAGATTAATAACGTTCTCAACTCGCCCCAGAATCATAGCACAATCATGATATCTACATGATAAACAATCCAAGATTAATTCAAATGTTATATCCAATGGCGATTACCGATTCTATTGTCAATATTCATTTCCTGAAATTGATTCTAAGTGTGTATATATAGGAGTTATCACTGATTGTAATACACAATTTAAAAATCAAAATATACAATTCTTATACCCTAAACATTCTTTGTTGTTCTGCATCTGTATTTTTATCTTGGTATCAAGGCAAGAAAAGGCGAAAGCTCATCGATCCAAGTATGAGTGACTCAAATTCCTCTTTCCCCAAACAAACCACCATTCAAACCACTAGCCTCCCATTATATTTACCACCACACTTGCCACTATTATTTCCAATCTTCTCTCTACTCCATCCTTTGAAGAACGTCTAGATGGAACAAATTATGTGATTTGGCGCACATGGATTCTACCATATTTTCAAGCCTCTAAGCTAATTTTTGTGGAGGATGTGAAATCTTGGCCAAACCATACTCACTCTTTACTCGGCCCACAAAGCATGGTACATTCAAGATTAAACATCTCTTGGTTGGATCCTAAATATCGTGATAAGTCCCATAGTAGCATAACTCACTGGTCACAAAACTTTTGAGTCAGTTTGGTTCTACATGTTTGACGCATCTGCTTCTCAACCCAATGCTCACTCCTTTTCCCTCTAGATGCACCTTCAATCCGTGAGAAAGGACAATAGGAGTGTGACTAAATATGTGACTAAATATATATAGGAGGCTACCTAGATTGCCGATCAATCACTAGCTATTGAGGAAACTATTTTTGCTATAGATTACCAAACCCACCTCTTCCGTGGTCTAGGTTTGGAATATTCCACTTTGGCCACTGCTATATTGGCTATTTCAGCTTATACCTGGTCCTCCACTCTCTCTACAAATGAGCTACATAATTTGTTGCTATATCATGAGGGTCGTTTAAAGCATTCAACTTTGGATGCTGGTCAACCACTTCCAGTTGCATTTGTTGTCCATGGTACATTACCAATTTTTTCACCTTTTAAGCCAAATCATCAATCTTTGAGCCCACAGTAGCACCAACCAACATTGCTTATAGCTTGCCATCTACCAGTCGTCTACCCACCTCGTCGTCACTAGTCACATACCAATCACTGAGTAGCAGGGGTTGTGGTTGAGGAGCTCCCTTTTGTTAGATTTGCTATCGTCGGGGTCACTACGCTAGAACTTGCTGTGAACAATATAATTCTCAATTTGTGCCACATCTCCTCATCAAGCTCATTATGTTGCACATGCTTTATGAACCTGTTATCTACTCCCACTTACCCACCTCAATGTCAAGCCCTTTATCCACCTCTATAGGCATATTACAGCTCCTTACCACCATCTATAGACTAATACCCCTTAGTTCCTCTGCCTCAATGCCCATTTGCCCATACTACTTCCAGTTGGTTCTTTGATTCTAGTGCCATCCATCATGTCACTGATAATACCATTGGTTTTACCAATATCACTTTTTATACAGGCTTGCAACAAATTAATGTGGGTGATGGCATCTCTCTTCCCATCCTATCAGTCACATAGGTACTTTTTTGTCTTCCATGTGACATCTTGAAATTTCAGTCCTGTTTTCAATTGAATTAATTGGGCCTTTCATTGACGTGCCTATAGTGATATTCTCTGAGCTAATCATTTTTGAGATAACTAGATTATCTAGGAAAGCTATTAAAGGGATTTTAATGCAATAGACTTGAGAATTCGACCAAGAATCGACTACTCGACCGTGCTCATCTGTAGAGATCATTACGGCATAGTTAAAAATTGATTAGAGATCAGAGATATGTCGATTTGATTGAGATGTGTGGTTAAATGTGGGTGATTCTACCAAATTGCAAAATTATCGTCGATTGGAACTATATTGATTTTTCTGTCGTTTTGATACCCTGTGTCCGTAGTAGAAACCTCGAGATTTTCACAACCACCAAGAGTTGCCAATGTGTCGAAGAGGTATATTGTAGTTCAAAGAAAATCGACCACAGGTTAATTGCACCAGAAATTTCTAAAAGTTACCTGGTAGGCTAAGTCACGCTAAAATCGCACCAGATTAAAATTAACCACGAATTTGAATCCAATTTTAGAAATTGAAATTTTTTTTTTATGTCGCAAGTCATTTTAGGAATATTAACTCATCCTCCGAAGATTTTTCTGCAAATCGAGATTTTTGGTGAAAAGTCAGTTTATGGCCGTTTTTGTTCGGAAAATTCAGGGGACCACTTTTTATCGCATTTTTGGGATGCAAGTTAGTTCTAGTGGCGAGGAAGAATGTCAATTTGATCAATGACATGTTGGTGGAATTTATGGGAGCCGAATTGATTTAATTCAAGTGGAAATTGAAGTGAGATTGGGAGAAACCAAGTGCAAATTCGTAGCCCCCCTTGCCCCTAACCTTTGGACCATCTCAATAGTTTCTAGAGGAAGTTTTGTGGGTTGTAAAGGGCTGAGGGAGCTAGCCGGCCATGGTGGGGCATGGTCAAGGGGACAAAGGGGTAGAGTTGAGGTCAAGCTGGCCCCCTCCAAGAGCAGTTGGCATTCTTCTTCCCTCAACCAGTTGCTTTCTCCATTTTAACTACTTTTGAAGCTCTGAATTTTTAGAAAAACCAACCAACAGCCTCCCTTCATCGTTGACCAACCGTGCCTGCCTGTTTGAAGCCACCATGCATTGTTTCGCCGTTCGCCAGTCGCGTGTCTGCCCGCACACCACAAGCGCCCGTCTGCCTGTATGTGAGCTTGTCCAGTTGTGTCCTGAGCCGCTCAAGCCGCGTTGAAGCTCCTTGGATGCCGTTTAGCCACTACCTGGATCTGCAATAGCTCTGCCGCCCGTCCTTGCTCATTTCAGCCACAACCAATCGCCAATTCCTCCTTTCTCGGCCAAGAGAAGAAGCTGAAGACTAGCAAGGGTTTTGAACTTTGGGAGGCTTTTCCAAGCCCTTCTCGACCTTGCTTGGTGTCGCCGCTTTGGAGTTTGTGGCCCGCCTTCGCGTCCCCATCGAAGTGAACTCACTGGCTCATAAATCTAGTGAGTTTACTCACTAAACTTGCTTAGAGAGTTAATTATGCTTAAGGGTTGATTAGTTTAAGTTAAGTATGGATTATGTTGTTAGTTAGAATGTATTAGCAATTTAATGATTCATTTATGCATGTTAGGTGGTTAGAGTTGCGTAATTAGAGACTAGATAAACTGTAGTATTTATCTAGATAGGTTCGGAAATTTTCTGGGCCTATTTCGGTAATTAATTCGGCTTTTCTGGCCTAAGTTGCATTTATTGGTATTTATTAATTAATTTCGGTAATTATTCAATTAATTATTATTTTTTCAGAAACTAGACTGGGATAGCTGGTGACAGGAATTTTATGCTGATCGCAATGGTATGATTGGTTTATTTAATTGAGTGCTGGATTGTGCAAATTGATTGTGAATTGTAATTTTGGGGGTATTTATCCCAAAATTAATTTAATAATTTTGATAATTAATTAGAAAATACCGGACGTCGGTTTACAATGCCAAAAATGTGTTTATAAACTATTGGAATTAATGGGATTTTTCAAAAGGGGAAATATTGTATTTTGGCTAAGGCTGATTGTATATCCACACACGGTTATTTTTATCGGGAGATAAAAAAGGTGAAATTCTTAATTGGTGAGAACAATATATTATATCAACCTATGGGATTTGGTATGTTAGTTTAGTGTGAGTAGTATACTATTTGTCAGCTTAGAGTGAATATCATAGGTATACTATATCAGCCTAAGGGCTTTGATATATTAGCTTAGCATGAGCAGTATATCTTAGCAGCTTCTAGTGAGCATTATCAATATACTATATTAGCTTGAGGGCCTTGATATATCAGCTTAGAGTGACCTATACTATTTATTAGCTTAGAGTGAACATGATCAATATACTATATCAATCTGAGGGCCTCAATATATCAGCTGAAAGTGAGTAGTATATTGTGCTAGCTTCGATGAGTTATACTGTCTATCTTTAGCCTAGAGTGAGCAGTCCTTGATGTGATCTGACTTTATAGATGATATTGAATGGAATGACTGAGAGATGGTATCGATGATATGGAGTCGAGTAAGTCGATTGATCAATGTTGATTTGAATTGCAATGATTGAATGATTATTTGAATTGTACTCACTTATAGGAAGGATCTGAGGCAAAGGTAAGTCCTCTGACTTGTGCTTGTGCTTAGGCAGCCCTTGGGGCGTATTTCCTTCCTAGTCGGAGTTAAAAGGGTGAACTTGCTAAGGCGTCATCTCACCCCATTGTGGGATAAAATTTACAGGTCCTTAGATGGCAACTCATCTTGAGCATTTTGGACAGCTGAAGAAGGTCATTGAGCAAGTGTCTTATATTTCGCTTCATGGGAACCCAATGGGATGGGTCTATGAACTTATGAGGTCTGTGGTCTAGGTCGATGCGGGTTTACCCCATAAGGTACCCCATTAATACAGGTCATGGTATCGTTGTGAGCGGAATGGACAAAGAGAAAGTCCCATATAGGAGTTTGAGATCCCTATGTCAGTGCTGGAGGTTGCTTTTGGAAAGGGTACGGCCGACCCTCCAGGTGGTTCAGTGGTGGACGCGAGTCTGTCGGATCCAGGATCCTCAGAGTATTCAGTTTAAGACTCGAACACTTAGAGGATTGGTAGCACTCTAAACCCCCCCTTTTTTTGCAGACCTTATATATATTGGCTAGTATTGTATATGACTGGGTTTGATATATATAAATGTGTGATTTGGTTTTTTTTTAAATTATGGCTCTACTTTTCTATCCCATCTTGTTGTTGTCTGAGGATTAATTATTCACTTCCGCATGCACATTAAAATGAATAGGTTAGTGATGCGTCCTAGGACGTTGCTATTTGATCGACCACCGAGGGATGGCCACACACTCGGAGGATCAGGGCGTGACATTCCATGTCTCCTATCTTTATCCTTAATAATGTTTTAGTTGTTCCTAATATCACCAAAAAAGATATATGTTTCTCAATTTTCCTTTGATAATAACCGTGTTTTCTTATTTTACCTTACATATTTTCTTGTAGTGTGCTTAGATACGGGTTAGATCATTCTTCGAGTTAGCCTTGATTTCGGCCTCTACTACATCTTGCCCTCCAACTTGGCAACTTCTCCATCTACTTTTATGTCTTCCCGCACTAGTTCACTCATTACTTGGCATCACCGTTTCGGACATGCCTCTTCGGATATTGTAATTTTTCTTTTAAATTCAACAAAAAACCAGCATTTGACGTTCTCCCTCTTTCGTGTGTATGGCATGTGCTCTCAGTAAAAGTCGTCACCACTTCGCTACCCATTCTAGGGCCACTTCCCCTATTTAGTTGGTTCATTTTAATGTTTGGGGTCCGTCCTACATACATTCTCTTTTTGGTTGTAAATACTACGTTTGTTTTATAGATGATTGTTCTCAAATCACTTGGCTTTTTCCTTTCACATCTTGAGATCATTTTTCCAATATTTTTAAGGGTTAATACCTTGAAAAATCCCAAACTGGTACAACTGTGACAAATTTACCACAAACTATTTTTTTAACCACCCAAAACCCCAAACTGGTATATCTTTGACAAATTTACCATAAACTGGTACACTTGTGACAAATTTATCCTCTGTTAGTTTTAGTTAAATTTTCTTGTTAAATTATAAAGTTAAATAACACATGACAATTGACCGATATATCAATTTGGGATTTTACACTCTGTTTGTCATAGTTTATAATTTTTGTGATTTTTTTGTGGTATTAATATAATTTTTCGGAGGGTATATTAGTCACAAATTTACTAGTTTGGGAGTTTTTTGTGGTCGAATAAATTAGTTTGGGATAAATTTGTCATAAATGTACAAGTTTAGGGTTTTTTTTATAGTTAGTCGGGGTAAATTTGTCACATGTGTACCAGTTTGGGGTTTTTTTAAGGTATTAACCCTATTTTAAAAACCTTTCATGCACTTGTGGAGACTCAACTTGTGTAGGCTTTAGATAATTTAGTGTGATGGAGCACCTAAGTTCCTATACTTTGCCATGCGCTCTCACCTTCCCAGTCATGGCATCCATCAATGCATCTCTTGTTTGTACTTTCCTTTTTAGAATGGGATCACTACACGCAAGCATCGACATATAGTGAAGACTATTAAGGCTAACAAAGCAATCTAGAAGGGGGTTGAATAGGTTTTGTGTTAACGAATTAAATTTTTTTGCGGAATATCAACCAATCAGCACTCAAGATGGCGTTCCAGACAAATTAGTATATGTGATGTTGGTAAATCAATCAGAGTAGAATAAGCAGATCATATAAATGTGTATACTAGTTTCGCTTATACCAAGCCTATGTCCACTCAAAGACTAATAGCCTTAATAGCAGTCGGATTCCACTAATAGTTAGTAGTTCAAGTTACAATTGGTTAGTGTAGTTCCCCTCACAGATAATTACACTATCGGTATAAAAGAACAATGCACTTACTCTTGTACACTTGACCGTAAGCAATTACAGTATTAACGAGCTCAGACTTGGGCTTTCTCTTACGATTTCCTCAACTGCTTTACTCCAAACAATGGTTGAAGCTTGTATGATGATATTTTAAAGGAAAAAGTTTTTTGGGTGGTCCATTAAGAAAATACAAAGTAAAACTTCCACACAATGCCTCTAAATAACCACAAGTGCAATAATTTTTCAAATATCCACTAAATGGGAGGATTTTTTTTTATAGGTAAGTTTTATGTTGTATTACTCAATCAAAAATAGAAAAAAAAAAAGCAATGCATAACTTCTATTTTGTTGGGTCACATTTGCATAACTTCTATTTATTTATTTGGTTTGGGGGTTCAAATTTTCATGACAATACTTATTTTGAGCCTGAAATTTGAGGGTCACTCGTGACAAATAGCCTCCTGCCTTTATGGGCCACAACCAACATGAAGATGTTAGTTTATATATTTGACCCTTTTTAAAGTTGAAAATTAATGTAAGTCCAAAGTGTCAATATAGCTATAGAAATATCGTGCTAGTTTTTTTTTTTTTTTTCCTTCTTTAAAGATCGTGCTGATATAACCACAAGTCCAATATTTATTGAAAATTCACTAAATGGAAGGAGAGTCCATAAAAAAGGTCATCACAGTTAAAATCTAACTAGTCTAGCTATGTATAGACATTATAATGCGTACTTACTCGAATTGAATAAGAACATATTTTTATGACTAGATTCACCGTTCAGATACTATACATTGATGAGCCCACGTGTTCATTTTAAGTTTTGTTGCATGAACTAGTACCGCATTTCCCCAAGCAACTAATAATTTGAGTCAAGCCGTGGTGAATAACTCGGGCTCTGCTGAATGAAAAACATCTGTCTTTCGTCCATATTGTCTGAGATTAGACAACAAGCAGTTTCAATGGCATTCCTTACATGAGAAGAGAGTGAGAGGGAAGATATTGTCATCTAGAAGTACCGACTTCAACTAGTCAAGGATTAAAGTCCAGTATCTATGGTTCTTGAGGCATCTACATCTCTTTATTTACATTGGTAGGCTCGGTGTTTATTGCTAACTCGGGGCACCCTTCGAATACATGATTAGGAAGTCCTTGCTCTGTATATGGTGCCCCTTGCTCATTGATTAAGACAACGTCGATTTGGCTGGAGTCGCTTGACGGACTCGGGGGGAAGTTGGTGTGTTCTATAATTTCAACAGCTGCAATCTCATTGGCACCATCTTCCATATTTCTATCTCTAAATCTAGCTTTCCTAAAAGTATGGGAGTTGAGGTCTCTTTGGTAAAATCTTCTTCCCAATGCAACAATTTTCTCCCGCATTGAACCTGAAGAACTTGTGACGATATGCCAATTTCTTTTGACGAACATGACCATGAAAATGAGAAGAGCTAAAACAGCAGCAACTCCAGCAATCAAGAATAGGCCCCAGAAACTATCAAGACTCAAGCTGTTGGAAGAAATTGAGTTAGCCGTTTCCAAGCAGCTGGTTTTTGGTGTAAGCCACCCATTTTCGATTGCCTTCATTTCAGGCCCTTCAGTTACGTTGAGGATTGCTCTTGAAATATCCGACACTAGCGGAGACCCTTTACGGAAAACCTGTAAACCAAAAGAAGCAGGACATGAGATTTTTCGATCAAAGAAATGGTGAATGATTCTAGTATTTGAAAATTTTAAGGGTAAAATTTGAGAGACTGAGGACTTACGAAGCCAAATCCAGCAGTTTTAAAGGTTGGGATCATAGTATATTTGTTGCAATATTGAGAAAGAACAAGTGTAATGTAGGGGACTTCGTCGATTGCTGCTGCAATCCCGCCATTTGCACTTCCATTGGAAAGAAGCGCATCACATTCTTCCGGAGACTGATAAGATATAAGTCTAGAATCGTCAAACTTCATTTGCTTTAGCATTCCGTGAACAAAAGAGCCGTATAAGTATCCCACTTTTTCTCCACTCTTTAGGAGCTGATCCACATTAGTCACAGTTGGTTGAAGATTTTGCACCACCAAAAGAGAGCTCAAGCTTGCCGTATAACTTTGCGTTAGTATAAGTACCACAAAAACCCACACTATCACAACAAATCTCGCTAGATTGCTTGATACACTCTCCCCTGCAATCCAACTTAAGGGTAAGCACATAAATTCTCCAAGAATGATATGTCAATTGTAATGTTCAATTGATCTATTAAAGTGAAGGGCAATTACTTTGTGCGAAGACCATGGTTGAAAATGAAAACCAGAAGCTTGTGCCAACTTGATGCGAGGCTGGACCCCTGAAATCTTCGTTGATTTGATGTTCGAGAATCCACACGACCAATGCTATAAACACAAAGAAGCATCCTATTGTTAGCCAAAGGTCCCAAGTGAGGGGCTTCAAGAAAACCCAAGCATTCTTGCTCTTGTTGTTCTTGTATGGCACGAGCATCGAAACACCGGATTGGGTGTATGGTAAGGTGAATTCTACGTATGATGATCTGTTCGCAATGATCGTTGTATCCGCCACCACTGCATCATAGTTCTGTTACAACAGAAGGAAGGCAGATATTTTCTTTATCAACCCCATGATAGCATAGTTAGTTTCAACATCTAAAAAAAGGAAATCAAGCACTCTCAATGAGTTATCTTACCTGGTTATATACTTGATTAATCATGTCATCATAACTGCCATTGCTACTTCCATTTGGCGAGGCAAATGGAATAAGGTCATAAGCCACATCATAAGGCAATTTTTCTATCACGGCTCGAAAGATGTCAATACAGTATCCAGTAACTTTGGATGTATTTGTGCTGGGTACAGGAGTCACCGTCACGAATTGTTTGAAACCATCCTTTACGGGAACTAAGATTTTTAACCTCTTCCCATTCGTTGGAATCTCCCATCCCCTAGGAAAAGAGGTTGAATCTCCTGGCCATATTATTGGTCCCAGATTACTCTTCGAAGTGGAATATTTGCCTATGTTGGATGAATTCAAATCTCTTAGTAGCCCATTTTCTTGCGTCCAAAACCCAATCCCTCTTGCTGCATTTCCGTTGATATTAACAATCTGGAATGCTAACGACTCTAGCTGCCCATTGACGAGGCCAAAATTTCCAGTGAGGCCTGCGAATGTCGTATTGGCTAGTTTTTGGAGAAGTTTCTGGCCATTTTGAGAGACCCCAATAGTGTCAAGATCCGTCGCATTTGTCGAAGCGTTTAACGCTTGGAAGGTAAAATTTGCAGCACCCATTTCCTCGATAGCCATTGCCAGAGCCCAAGCAGCATCATAAGCCCAGTATCCGAAAATGTTCAGCTTAGGATTAAGGACGGATGGGTTGTCTTTTTGGAATTTCACCGTAAAGTTGTCTAGGTTTTGCGTGTCCGGGACATAAGTCTTGATGCCCAGTACTCCTTGCATCGAACCGGCGACAACAGACGAATCCATCGAATTCAATCGGTTAGTAATTCCATTAGTCAAGATCCACACATAACCTTCGTTCATCATTCCTATCTCTTTTGCTTTGGCAAATAGTCGAGAACCAAGGGTAGTTGACATGTGCACGATGAAGACCCTCGTTTGCATCGTCATTAACTTGTAGAGTTCTCCTAGGATTTGATCGTCCGTGGCCGAAGGAGGTATGAGGCTCCTATAGGACACTCGCGTGTCGACTTCTTCCAAAGCATCAGTAAGAGAAGGTATGACGCCTTCTCCGAACTCGTCGTCCACATATATGAGGACAGCTTCTTTCCAGCCAAAGGCTTGCACGACCGCGCTTATGGCATTCACTTGGGACGAGTCATTTTGTGCGGCTCGAATGAAGTATGGACTCCGAATCGAACTGAGGGACGGACTAGTAGCGGAAAAAGAGATGATGGGCACATGAGATTTGTTTCCAAGGTCAATGATGAAGTCTGCTTGTACTGAACCTTGAGGGCCTATTATGGCTTGGACTTGCTTATTCTTTATCAAATCAAGTGCTGCAAAGGTGAACCAGAAAGACGGTGAAACAATAACAATACGGCAGATAATACTTGATGCAATATTATAGAAATAGAATGTTTCAGAAAAAGAAGAATAGGAGTTTGAAGTTGGAATTTAATTATTTACCTGATTGAAGGCGTTCAGTTGTTGCCTTTGACATTCATTGGCGTATGATATTGCATACCAATCAGAAACTAATTATTTCAATAAGTAAATTTAGAACAAAATAAGAGTGCATAAATTGGCCTAGACACGGTCAAGTCGATTCTTCTTTATCGTTAAGTTGACTTATTTATCTCATGGCTTCAGAAAATTCCACTCTAGAATCCAAGCCCCATTTTTAATTTTATGGATTTCATGAGGGCAGACCTACGTGATGTTATAGTATATATCAAGCCCGTCGATGGCCATATTAAACTGCTTTCATGCATTGACAATTATTTGGTGGAACTCGAAACTCTACTTGTTTTCTTTCATCATCAATACCCCACAACTTCCATGAAAATAATTAATCACTAGTTCGGCTTGACCAAACTCGTTAACCATGATTTTTGGCTCAACTAAATCCGGCCAAAATTGGCTGGAAATGATTGAATTGGCACTAAGTAAAAATGATTAAGATTAAATTGGCACAAAAAAAAAGTTTATGACTAAATTGGCACAAATACAAAAAGTTTAGGACTTTTAAAACACTTTTCCCCATGTGTTTCTCAGGATGAAACTTTGTACCCATAAATTTATGTAAATATGTATATCGGTGAAATACGAGATGATAGGGAAGATGGACTTCTCAATTCAAAGATCAATTGCTGACCGGCAACAATGCGTATGATATTATTTCAACGGTGCTGCACCCTTAAACCACAAGGAACAACACCACAGGAAAAGGTCCAGCAGATTAGAGATGTTCGGTTTGGCGTGACTGGGAAATAATTATCTCCATCAGGCTTTTATAGTTGGACGCTACCTAAGATTGATTCTCACCAATAATATTTCTCGATATAGCTTCTGAAAAGTATACTCCAAGAACTGGAACTAAATAAACTCCAGGAACTGGAAATAGATAAATAAATCAAATGGTTCCAAGGTCAAATGTTTCGCCCAAAGACCAGTCTTATTGAGAAGCACCGCATTGGGTGGATTGACCAAATCCCACGAAGCTTCCCGTCTCTCAAGCTAACCGTCACATTTCTGACTTTGAGACAAATTGAATCTTAAGTTCCAACTTGATGTTATCTTTGATTGCGTCAGAAGATGATAACGACTGCTTTTTGATAATGATAAAAAAATTCTATGACAACAAAATGTTCCATCTATCTAAATCTAGTATGCATGCCAGACAGCTAAGACAGTGAGCACAGATTGGTGACAGACACTTCTTGTTCTTGAAGACGAGCCAAAATATAGGTCTTTCCTTATTTTTTGGGCAAAATTAACCTTGGCCGTTTCTTCTTGGAGCTCTGGAAATTGGGGCTTTAAGTATCTCTGCTACGAGAACACGTATTACTTTGGATGGAACACACATTATTTCGTAGTGTCCTTGATAATTTAATTGGGAATCGTTCTCAAATTTCACATATGTTGAAGCTGAGGTGTTCATATGATTTGCAAATACGTCATTATGAACAATAATTAGACTTATCTTGCATCACACGAGCAGCTGCACAAAGATCTTTATCCTCTATTACCAATCATTGCTCTAGAGAGAGAGAGAGAGAGAGAGAGAGAGAGAGAGAGAACCTGCAGCAGCGGCGGCAATCTCATCTTGTTTGGAGTCTCTAACGTTGAGGATGAGCCTGGTCTTGTAGGAAGGGTTTGAACTATAGAAGTCAGAGAGAGACATGTTAATGCAGCTCAATCCCATCTGCCCCCTCCATGTTTCCAGATCAAGAACAACCCCAACGTTCACTGGGATTGTTTGGGCATTGTTGTTGTTACTGCTCTGTGCCATTGCGATGCGAGGGCCATCTCTGAAGGTAGAGACGATCGTGAAAAGGGAGAGAGCCAAAAAGAGGAGCTTTTCAGCATCGATCGAGGTCCTTGAAGGAATCATTGGGAAGGGGAAAGGCAAGTGTGAGAGGGAAAGACTTGAAGGATACGGCGATGATGACGATGTGTTTTATAATGGGGAGGAGCTTTGAAAAGTAAGACAAGGAATGCTGACCTTCCATTCAAGGATTGCACGACGCAGACGGGACCCATCTGCGCTTACGTAACATATAGAAAGATAATATGACCTCCGGTAGTACCGACGGTTCACGTTTCTCTCTTTGGGATTAAGAATCCCAGAAATTCTTTAACCCCGGGATTGTTTTTTCATTCTTTTTCCTGCTACTACCATCTTGTTTTAAGGAGCTAATGATGAAACTTGGTTCAGTGGTGGTATGGCTCGAGTTTAAGATCATGAAACGTGGGATCTCAAATCTAAATTTTGTGGAAAAAATACAAAAAAAAATCATAAACTTACAAATTCAGTGCTAAACATTTTAATTTTAAGTCAATTTAATCTAAATCTTTTCATATTGATACCAATTCAGTCTATCTGATCAATTTAGGCTGAAATTTTTAACGTAGACACTAACTATACCATGTGACATAACCAACACTGATGTAAATATTTTTAATAATGTTTTTGAACATTTTATAATTTTTTTCTTTGCCTTGGGGAGGTCATCGTGGCCCTTCGTAGCCCCACCAATTGCGAGCAAGGGTGCAAAGGCGCTTGCCAAATCTTGGTGAGCGTTACCTTGCCAACGACAGGCGAGGGCTTTCTAGCGCTCGCCAAGCGACGCACGTGGGTGGTCAGCGAATGAAGGAAAAACAGAAAGAACAAAGAAAAAATTAATAAAAGAAAAAAGAATATTTTAATATATATTTGTAATTGGATGATTATATCAATTACAAAATAAATAAACGAAATTTTTTCATCGTCCACAAAGTTATTTAGACATACATTATTGATGATAATGGAAATAATTTTGATTGATTAATTTTTTTTAAAGATATTTAACCAATTAATTTAGGAAAATTGTTTTCAAATCATTTATCTTTCGCCGTAGAAATGGAGCCCTAGTGTCACATGGCGGTAAGAGATTGTTGGCATCTCTTTTTTGCGGAAGAAGAGAGGTCAAGAATTCCAACTTTGAATTGGTTAGGATGGTGTTAAAGTGGGACATGAGAACCTTGCACGGTGGGACCATATTCAACGCGTGTTTAAAGTCAAACTAAGTTCCCACACGAAAGATTCTCGTAAATGAATTTGCGCTAGAAAAGAGATAATCTTTTCAGTTGTATTCTGAATAATAATTAACAAAGTTGTCATTTTCTAGAATAAAATAAGTATTTAATACTAAAGAAATTCTTGATAACCCTATACACCAAATCGACAAAAATTATGCAAAGATATAGATTTAATGTTGAAATCTAACTCTCCCAGCTAGCCAGTTAGCCTTATGGGCCCAGTGGAACCTTCTGATAAATAATTTTTGGCCTATTTATGATTTCTTTTTTCATTTTGATTTCTACTATTTTGGATGCTCTAGAGAATCTTTAGGACCTGCTTTTGTGTTAGAACCAAGAATATATACATATACCAAGAACATCTAAATCCTTGATCATTTTGTTGCCAAAATATGGCCCAAATAATTTATGATTCCATTATATTGGTGGATATGATTTGTAAACTATATAATAACTTCTCATTTGAAACAAAAATATTGCATGGTCAAATAAAACATAAAGAACATGCTCATCTAAATCGGTGGTTATATAAATTTCATGCTATGACTCAAATAATTAATGGATTAGATGACATAGGGATATATATATATATATATATATATATAAACCCTATAATATATATCTTATTTATCTATAAACCCTGCAATATCTCTTATTTATCTTAGGAGCCAAAGCAAATATGTGAGATGTCAGACACCTGCGGGCAACCCTAAGAACTCCTCACCAGATGGTCCAGTTAGTTGTTTTTTCTTCCTTGCTTTGGCTGAACACCGGAGAAAGGTCCTTGCCTACGGGAGTGGACATCTTCATGTGAAGGTAGAAATCTGTCTTTGTCCCACCTTGTTTACCTTGACCGATTCAACACGAGAACTCCACACAGGACAATCATCATTCCACGATAACCTTATAATCAGTTCTTAACCACCTAATTGCAAACTTTGCTAGAATTCAATCATTACGCACCCAAGAAACCAATCCTATAGTAGATTCAATAGGTATGTTAGGCGATAAATATTTCCGGTGGTCACTCCCTTAAATGCCTTAAGTTGTAAAGCGAGCAATTGACTAAAATTCAATAGTTGAAATAACTAATAAAAAATAGTTTCCATAAATTTTTTTATTTTTTTTTGGGTTTTTTAACTTAACACCCTCCTCAAGTTGAAGTTGAAGGGACGCCCGGGAATATTACCGTGTTGAGTAGAGCCCTCAAGTTTTGGAAGAAGTATAGAAAAATTCGAAAGCAGATGAAAATATCTGTATGGAACCAAACTTGTTCACCTATTTTTGTTATTCTTGTTTGAGAGTGACTTTTGTGAGTTTCCAAGAAGCTTCGTGTGCCTTGAAGTCAAAACTTTTGAATTGAATTTTTCCCGATAATTGCATTGTTCCCTATTACTTATAGCTTGAAAGGAACACATCTGGAGTTCATGACCAAAATGCAACCGTCTCTGACCTCAGCCATTGATTGGGTACATAGCAAGCTTGAGCATTATATCAATATATTCTGAGTGTGTGTATTTAATGCATCTCTTTGTAGAATTCACCTGGCAGTTAATTTACAAGTTATCAACAACAAAAAATACTAATAAAAAATATGGAAAATTTAATTTAGGAGAAACTAAGTACCTGGCCTCTTGACTTTAGATACAAGTCAGTACAACAACCCTTGTTGAGGTCATCCAAGTAATTAAATTAGGAACCACGACAATAAGATTCTCAATATGTTTATGAGTAGGGACATGGTCGTAATTAAATGTGATGGATGATGATGGGAGCCTGGATTATGTTTCGGCTTGCATCTTTTATGAAGGTCAACAAGAAATTGAGTCAGAACAACAATTACTTGGTTCATACGATTAGTCGAAGTCATCTGACGGTTGATACAGACTGGACGATTATTTAATGACGGGTCACAGGAGTCCTTTTCATTTGGCTGTCCCATGTACTTGAGCAGTACAAATAAAATAATAGTAAAAAATCAAGAATAGAAAAACATAGTGCCCATGATTCACGGGAATGCTCTAGACCGTTCGATTTGGGGCTGCACACCACAAGAAAGTTTTTACTAATTCATAAGCATTTGTTTTATGTGTGTGTGTCTAGTTCGAGATTATCGTAAATACTAGTGAAATGTCCGTCTACGAGTCAAAGAAAACGAACTTATATGTTTTCGAAAATCATATGAGATATTCATTTTTCAAAAATTCATTTATTTAAACCGATAAAAAATTCATGATATTAGAGTATGATATCCTCATCCTGTTATATTTGCTTTCATAAATTGAAAATTGATGAGATTTATATTTGATCATGAATAAAATAAAGATAGAAAAAAAAAAAAGGTGAGGGTTTTCTATTTTTCTTTTATTGTACGTGCAGAAGAAGGTAGAAGAAGAATCCATATTGGAGAAAAAGAATCAAGGTGGGGCCAGAGTCAAAGTTTTGACTTTGGGCACACACAATACAAAAGGTGTGCTCTTAAGGGGAAAAGAAAAAACCTACGAGAGAAAAAGGAACCGCACGTAGAAGCTGTGCGAAGCCTTGAATAAGAATGGGAAATCACATGTACATAGACCAAAGATGAACGCCGAAGTTCCTAATTTTGGCATACATAGAGCGTTTTTATTTCAAGCTTGAATGCGCGGTAATTTTGTGTAGTGATTTTATATCTTAATAATTTGTTTATTTATAAACACTTCCTTTTTCTTAAATTTTTCTTTCATCTCATATATTTAAACTATCTTTTTTAATTATAGTAGATTATTTTTTGGCTTTCCAAAAGTATGTCCAGATAAGAAGAAATTTTTTCTTCATCTGATTTTGTTTAATCCCCTCGGGGTGATTTTTGGTGACATAAATTGTAAGATTTATCAAATATTATATTCCAACAATGTTAAATCCCAAAAGATATTAAGTGGAGGGTGACTAACTACAGGATCGTTAGTAAACCTGTAAGTAAACCCTCTCATGAGCGAGCCGAACTCGACGAACAGGCCCTAGAATGAGTTATCGGAGAATACGACAAGCAATAGAATGATAAACTAAATAGGACATAAAAATGAGACTTGATCATGATATTAATGTCCCTTTATTGAGCTTAAGAGTGCAAATATCATATAATAAAGAAAAATATTGTCCAGGCCACAATTGAGACAAAATAATATACGTTCAGAATTATGGTAATTAAGAAGCACAATTTATGAAAAAAATTCCTTTTTGTCTTATGAGAAAATAATTTTGCCAATTACACTCTATCTTTTGTATAATGATATTTAGAAAATTGAACCAACTTTGATATAATATCGGCCAAATGATGCATATTACAATTAAGAGACATATCTCCAGCACAAAAAGAAAAAAGACCCGAATTAAAAAAAGAAGACGTTGTGAATTGACTATGCTTCTTTGGAATTAAATAATGTGTATCTTCCACGTGAATATTATATTGTGATCATCTATGATTTTTTTTTTTTAATCAAGGATAGAGGAACATATGACTCTTTGAATGGACTATGCTCTAAACTTGACTTTCAAACTTGTGAAATTTTACCAATATCAAAATGAACACGGTTATAAACAAAACAGACGGTTTCAAACTCTAAATCTTGCAAAATCAAGCATTGGACAATTGGAGTTTAAACTCTTATCTAATTAAAATTAATCAAGGAGAATTATTACGAGTTCAACAAGAGTTGAAGTGTGACATGAATAAGAACTTAGATTTATAATTATTTAGTCAAATATTCCGTCTATTTAATAAGATGAATGTTCTTATTCTCAATTGAACGTGGAAAGGCCATTGAAATTCTACACATTGGTGGTTGTGGTCTTCATCAGCTGCAAATGTCTACTTCGAGTTGAATCTTTCCAAGTCTCTAAGTTGGAAACTTGAGTTTCTTATCATTTGAAATTCAAGACTTGAGCGACAAGTTTAGAAGCATATGAGTCATGCAATGTCATATTGGCAGTGCCTGTCTGCTAGAACTACCGTAAAATTTCCAAGATTAGTTTAACTGCTAATTACAAGCAATGAAAGTATTGTTAATTCACTAGTAATTATTTCTAGTATACATCGAAACGTCATAGGCTTGTAATGTTTGCATTGTCCCCGTAGGTTATTATCAAGTAAATTCTTAGAGCTTGTTCTGTCCCCTTCACCTAATAATCTCATAGAAAAGAGTCAATATGTGTCATTAATGGCAGTATCAGAAAATAACACTTGATAATGAGATCCAACCTACTAAAACTGAAATATCTTAATGAAAACTACTAAAAACTGAAACAAATCACCTAATATCGTAACATAATCATTAAAAAGAAGTAAGATAAGGAAATTGAAATATATGTTTCTTAAAAATATGCTTCCCACATCATTCCCTCCCACTAGGATCAGGCAAGCTGTTTGCTTTGTCATCGGCCACGGGCATGGGTTGACTTTACCAAATCCAGTGAGGGGGCACTCTTGTCATTGCCAGATTTGGTGAGGGGTCTCGCTTGGTCTAGAGGCTAGTTAAAAGACTAGTACTAGCCCTCACTAGAGGCCGATGAGGGCGATCCTTGCTTGTGGCCGGTGATCCCTACTGGCTATCGCCAAGGCTTGGTGACCGGCAGATGTAGGATAGTTGCTGTCCACGTTTGTCAAAATTGGCTGGAAAGATTACATATTGACAAAATCTTTAAAAGATATATGATTAAAATGATGCAATCTATAGATGTAGGATTGAATTAGTTGTTGTATAATAAATTTAAGAATTTTCGACAGCTTTTTCTAAAATTAACTTATAATATCATCTTTCCATCGTCACAAAAATTTAAAACATTTTTCTCTAGAAATTCTGTCCCCAGCTCAAAGTCCATCATTTTTGGAAGTTTCGACTTTTTAATCACTTTGCTGGCTACCCACCATGTGAGGCTCGCGAGCACACTCTCGACCGGAACCCGAGAAACACAAGTTTGTCAACGATCGTATAGCCCCACAGTGACTAAATTGTAACGTGAAAGCAAGACGAGGATGATGAAAAGGAAAGCCAGCACATAAATTCAATTTCTCTTTCCATCTCAATCTACTCCTGGACGAGATTTTTCCTCTTTACTCCCGACAAAACGCTAGACTATTTACTTCTTTTCTCCGTCAAGCACGTGGCCCGTACTCCGAAAATTGGTCAATTGAAGGACCCCTTTCCTCAAGCGGATTTGAAAAAGGGATTGCAGTTTTCCTTTCGCATCCTTCCCGGTGATATTATCCACCATTAGCTCTGGTTTCCCTCTCCATTCTGCGACGAGAGCCTAAGAAAACGAAACTATGTGGGGTTTTCTCTTTAGTGTGGACTGGGAAATTCTTATCTATAAAATTAGTTGCGTACTTAGCCAAGAAATTGGTCGATTGGTTCCGGAAAGAGCTGAGAATTTTCTTATACTGGAAAAGCCAGGAATCATACTTGTGTACTTTATAGTAGATAGAAGTCATAAGCTTTTAAAAATCTTCTTTTTTGGGTCTCATGAACAAGTTAACATTAAAGATAAAGAAAAAATTTCTCAATGAGGTGATACATTTAACACGAGAGACTGCACCTTCTTTCTTATCTTAAAGACATTAAAAATCTAACGACAATTTGCATGTTTCTATTAGCGTTTTTTATTTGAGTAATGTTAAGTTTTTGTTATTTATTTTTTATTTCAAATGATTTTTGTGACAATATTTACTCCATTTAATTGACATACTATCGTAATGATGATGATTTCGCAATAAAACTGGAGATTCGTCTAATTAAGTATCAGAAACCTTGTTTATTATTGGTCGCATTTTATTCTTGGCTCTTCTCCTCTCCATTCGGTGACATCGTCCACTGTAAACCCCGAATTCAAGATCCAAGGAGAGAGAGGGACGGAGGCAGAAGTGGAAAGGGAAAAAGAAAGCAAAGGGAAGAAAAGAAAGTGGGAAAAAAAAGGAAAAAAGAAGAATAAATCTAAACTGTCCAATGACATATGTGGTGAGGTATCAACTTCTTATGCGAGAAAATTTAATATATAAATTTACTTCCTAATAATATGAGACAATCTCAATTCTCAAATGGCGGTTTCATGACCCTCCCAAGATGAACTTTAAGGGGGATTTAAGAGATTAATCTAGCATAATCAAGTTTTCAAATTCATTTAATCTTTGATTTGTATAAGTGAGAAGTCTAATTTATTCATAACCAATTAGTAGCGGCTCAAAAGTTAAGATAAAATGCATGTAGACTCAAGTATCAAGTTGCTACTAGTAGGGCTTAAGAGAGTTTGCGTTAAGCATCTCGTTTAGTAGTCCGTTAGCCTTTTTTTTTTTTAGTAGTTCACCTCTTGGGAGGTCGCAACAAGAATTCAGACAAAAAACAAAAGCCCAAAATGGCACGGATAAATGACATAAAAGTAGAAAAATGCCCTGAAACATGCCTACACCATAGTTTTGGAGGTCTGAAACAACCGTGAACGATGTACCCAATTTGATAGAGATATATTGCTTGGAAGGAGCTTTTCCCATTGCGGTTCTCATATTTTTCTCGCGCGCTACGCAGATTGTTGCCCCAGGCCCGCTTGTTGGATTGTTTGTCCGAATGCTCCCAAAAGTCATCAGCAATCATGTTTGGATAACCACCAAAGAATCCATTCAATGAAGCATCCTGAAAGTACTAGTAAATAGTGCCCATGAAATGAAAGCATAACCGAAAGTGTCGTCACAAATTATAAACCACGTAAACTTAACACAAATGTAAGTCCCATGATATTCAGAAGAAAATGACACCTAATCACTGATTAAATTGATCACTGTCTAAGTTCAGTTCGAAAATTAAATTTATTGTTGAAGTATATGGAAACTTAGACGACATATTAAAAGGGGTCTAGTCATGAAAACTAATTTTCTAAGAGAAGTCATGATGGTCCGTGACTCTCCTTCAAGTAGCTATCAATTTGGCATGATGAGTTGGTTGCTTCCATTGTCTCTTTCAAATGAGAAAATTATGGGAAACATCGTACTTATTTCAGAAAGAAAATATCAAAAAACTTGTCTGATTGCAGATTGGATTTTGACCCATTTACGAAATCGACATGTAGAGATGGTCTCTCGGGGTAGATAATGCTCATGGCGTGTGGCTTAGCTCACTCGAATAAAGGAAATTGTGTAGAAAAGGAGGAGCTAAAGGATGATGCATCTGATAATACAAGAATAATATTTTCTAGACATTAATGGGAGGGAGTACAAACGTCTGTCTTATATTCTCCATGTTCAGTTTGCTCCGCTCGCCTCACTAAGAACGTGAGTCGTTAAACTTAGCAAACTTGTACTTGGACATCTGACCAATTTCCTTTTGTTTGAAATATAATTCTCATTCATCAAGATAAAGGATGAGCAAACATAGCTGCAGATTCAGAACATATTAGATTCCAAAGGGCTTGTGGGGATACAAGATGTAGTTAGAAGGAAAGCTTTTCTTATGTTGGGCTTTTACAACCCAGTCTACCACCTTATTTGCCTTTCAACTGAAATGGGCCGCTTTAAGATTCGAATAAAAGCTAAGGTGGGCTTAGGCTTTCTTGATAAGCAGACTGATCTACCAAGAAGCTTCTTCTGTGCCTAATAAGCCATTAATGAGATCTAACTGATTTGAGTTCATTCGAAGGAGGTACTTGAACAAGAACTAAGAATTTTAGGGTTTCTAGCATAGCCAAAGCTATTACTTGTTCTTGTACTGTTTTTATCTAATATCTAGGAATAAGTGTATGAGAAATTCTAAAAACAATAATTGATATTATACAAAGGAAATGTTTTTACTCTAGAAATTATTTTCTTTTCCCCCACATAGTTGGCGGGTTTTTAAAGAGTGCTTGAGAGTGCTAGGTCATTCAATGGGAATGCAAGTAAATCTCCCAATTTAATCATAAACCTTTCGATTTTTTTTTTATTACCACACTTTGCACGAGGATTACCATATGATGAATGTCATTATTGCGACAGGCCATTGAAGCTCCCAGAATGTTGGACCCTATCATCAAATGCAAAAGTGTCGAGAAGCAAACAAGAAGGTCTAGTGACCGACTCTCTCACAACTCTATGACCAAGATAGATTTGGAGACTCCAAGTAGCAGTCGATGGATCGTAGCTCCATGCTCATGGGCTCTGCACTTATCTTGAGTGTTTTTGGAGACAACAAGACTATTCAAATCTGGCAGAATCTTACATTTTAAGGTGCAAACAGTGTGAAAGATGCTCATAACCACTTTGGTAGGATAATTAAACTAGCGTAACATATCAAGAGTGGTAAGTCTCGTGCTGGATATCAGTTTGGAAGAATCTTTGGCCCTAGAAATTCATTTCTTGCATATCTTAAATTTGCAAGAAAAATTGTCGACTTGTTTTTCCGACCCTAATTTTGATAGTGGGCTTTTTGTTTTGGTCCCGACTGATCTATTTCATGTTAATATCCATCTTCATTAGACAGGTTATTCAGGCTCCACAACTATTGGTGATCCAAAAAAGTACCTTAATGGTAATTTGTTTCGAATTTTGACTCCAATAAATGATGTGTTGAATCAATCTTGACCATGAAATTTTTTACCTACTAAGAAGCCTTTCAATTTCATCATCTATTAAATTTTGGCCCCTTTAGGATTTTTTTTTCCTGTATTGAGTTGACACTTAAATTTTAGCTATCCATTGTGTCATTTAGAAAAATTAGGGATTTAACTTGATCCTTAGGCAAAAAAACAGTTAAAATCACGTGTAATTATTAAGGGCTCTATTGCATTAATAGTTAAGCTCATATCGCATTTTAATTGGACTGACGGTGGAGGGACCTAATTAAAAATTCTAAACTTAATTGAATTGTATGGGCCGATCCCATGAAGACAGCAAAAAATTGGCCAAGCCTCATTGCACACTTAGTGGCCGAAAATCACATAATGGACATCAGGTCTTCGCAATTAAGAGGTCGGCAGTTTTAGAGAATTAGAGCACACAATGAAAGAAACACGGAGAGAGTGAAAGAGAGAGAGAGAGAGAGAGGGAGTCGCAGCCGAGGATCCATCCTCACGGCCGCGACCTTGCGACTGCCCGCCGTTGCTCCTTGTTGTCTGCTGCACCGACGGTAGCCAGGCTTGTGGCTGCTGCCTCCTCTCGAAGAAGCTGCTGCACCACCGTTGCGCTTGACGACCATCGCTGAACCAGATCAACCGACGAAGTTGAGACCCACCGCAATCGCAACCTGCATTACTGTCCCCTCGCCGAGCCTTCGCTGAACCCTCACCCTCACCGAGTGGAGGAGTATAGCATTTCTATTTTGCAGGTTTTCACTGAGTCTCGACCAGAAACCAAGGCCGAGAGTCCCTTCTCTCCGTCGACTATCGAACCGAACCAAGCAGCTCACCAACCATTAACCCGAGAAGACCATCCATCAGTGGTCCCACTTCGCTGACAAAGCCGCTACCCCACTTCACTCCCTACAGATGTCCTGTGCTGCAGGCCTTAAGAACTCCTCGCCCGACGACGACGACCTGTTTCCCAGTAGACCCGCGGCACTCCAAGCCAGTTCGTCCAATTTATGCAGGTTTTTGACGGGCTTCCAACACCACCGCAAGTCCTATTGTTGTTGAATTGAGTCTCGACGGCATCCTTGGATCGCGATTTGCTCCTCCTCGTGAGCCAACCCTTGGCCAAGAACCTGCCACAGCTGTGAGCGTCCCTCCGTCGGTCCTCGATTTGAAAACTAGATCTTTTATATTAGTTTACTTTCCTTACCCTAATTTGAATTATCAATTTCATTGCCTAATTTGAATATATTGTGATATAACATGACATGTGACAGTTGACGGGTATGATAGTTTAGGATTTAACCCTTCAGTTGTTACAAGTTTATCAATTATTAATTTTATTTAATGAAAACTAATGTTGGATAAATTATTTAGGATTTTTGGTGGTAAAAAAAAAAATTAGTTTGGATAAATTTGTAACATCTATACCAGTTTGAGGCTTTTTTGTGGTATTAACTCTAATTTGTAATAGTTTTTTCCAAGTTGAGACATGATTTAATCTAATTTAATTCCTAGTTTGAATTGGATAATCTCTCACTCAAGATAATTTATTTTGAATTTTATAAATGTCCAAAAAAATAGCACGCGCATATCATATAGAATAGGTTGCATGATTCTTGCCATATCATGATTGCCACATCATTTATGTCATTCCATGTCATCATCCTACATCATTTATGCCAAGTCAATATGTTTGTCACTTTATTACCATGTCATATTTTTCATGTCATTTAGTGATTGCATGTTTAGGTTCGTTCAGTTCAAATTGCATGCCATGTTAGAATAAATTTATTTTATCTTTGCATGTCATCAGAATTGGGAAAATTATAAAAAAAGTCATAAACATCTTGCAATTATGCCAATTCAATCATAAACTTATTTTTTTGGCCAATTGAGTCATAAACCTTTTGTAATATGTTAGTTCAGTTCTTTCGCCAGAATTGGCCGGCTAGCGCTGACATAGCCACTGGGCGGCGTAGACGACAATTTTTTTACCAATATTTATTTTTTTGAATCATTTTATTAAATTTTTATCTTTTTTTTATCTTTTTTTTTTAATCTTTTTTCCCCCTCCTCCCTCCTTCCTTTGGCTCTAGCGACTGGTCAGAGGGGAGGGCTAGCTAGCCACTGGACTAAGGCGGCTAGGCGAGCTCACCCAGCCACTAGTGAGCGATGATGAGGCGAGCTCACCTAGCCGCTGGTGAGACGAGCCCCTACTAGATATGGCGATGGCAAGCTCACCCAGCCACTGGCTAGGCAAGCCCTTGTCAGATCCGGAGTGGGGGCTTCGCCAGATTAGGCGAGGGGGCCTCATCATCGCTGGGTCTAGTGAGGTGAGGCCCTAGTAGAATTTGGCAAGGGCTCATCTTGCTAGCCATCACTGGGTTTGGCGAGGTGAGCTCTCGCTTGGTTGGGGCTCGCTTTGTGACATCTTGAATTTCAACCCTATCGCGATAAAATGAAATGGATTTTTTATCGGCGCGCCTATGGTCCTTTTTCTTTGAACCGATCACTCACGAGTTAACCAATTTATTGAGTGAAGCTGTTAAGGGATATAAGCGCGGTAAAATCCCTAAAAGCTACCCGGTAGGTTGGATTGGACTAAAATCGCGTCCGGTCGATTTTAACCACGAAATTGAATTTAGTTTCGGGATTCGGATGTTCGAGCGTGTCACGATTCATTTATAGGACGTCGTCTTGTCTTTCGGAGAAATTCCATTGAGCTCAGGATTTTTTACAGAAAATCAATTCGGACGATGTAGAAAAGAACGAAAATTCGGATGGGCCAAATTGAAGGGATTTTTGACTTTCAAACGGAGCTACTTGGTGAAAGGAAATTGTAGAAATTGTTTGGGCTTCTTCTTCATCAAAATTGGACGTCAGATTGGGGAAATTGGAGAAGAAATTGAAGTCTAAGGTGAGGAAATTCGGAAACTTAGATGGGGGCTGCAACATTGGCATCAAAATGGATTTTTTGTGGGAAATAAATTTCAAGAAAGTATTAAGAGACCAAGTAGATAGGCATGAAGACTTTTGAGGCCAAAGTCATGATGATTATTAGATATTTTATTGAACTTTTGCTTTCTCTCCCCCAATCTTCTCTCGCACGTCTCCCTTTCCCCTCTCTTCCTCGTGCGCCCGCTTCCTCCCGATCCCCTTCTATTCTGCCCTTTTCTTCATTTTTTCCCCAGCGCCAAAACACCCCACCGAAGCAGCTCTCCCTCTTCGAATCTGCTGCTCCATCCCTTCTCCTCTGCCACCGAAGCCACCCCATCGTTTGCCACCTTGCACCACCTCTGTTGACCGCCAACCTCCCACGTTCCAGCAGCCCTCACGAAGTTGGCATCTCCACTTTCTCTCTTTCTTTCGCTGCCATTCGCCAACTCCATTGGCGTCTGTTCTCCACCGAGCTCTTCTCTTCAAGTTGCCACGTCCCCGTCTTCATCCGCTCGGTAAACCACCAACATCGATGCCCCATTTAATCCCTTGGCGTTGACTCCTCCAGTGCATCCATCCACCATCTTCGGTCAGCAGTCAACCCCACCGATCCTCCTTTGTCCGCGACCCTGCTCAGCCCACCGCTCCACGTCTCCTCGAGCTCAGCCTCCGCACGTTTGGCCCAAGTCCAGCTTCCATCCCGAGCTCAGTAACCCACATCTCAGCCCGTCATTTGAGCTCAACAGCCTGCAAGTTCTAGCCCGCTTCAGCCCAACTTTGATCTAGGTCAATTCAAGAACAAATCTCAGCTTAGGCTGAGATTTCTTGGGCCGTTTTCAGCCCGGTCCGAGCCCCCGTTGGTGCTGTTGCAAGCTTGAGTTTCGGCCACCATCGCGGTGAACCAGTTTTCGCACTAAACCGATGAGTTTATACACTAAACTCTACTTAGTAGGCTAATGACGTTTAAGGGGTCCTTATGTTAATTTAAGTGTGATTAGTTTAATTGTTAGCTTGTTTAGTTAAATTAGGTTAGTTAGATTAGTTAATTAGGTGGTTAGAAATTGTAGTTAGTTAAGTTAGTATTGATAGAGCTAGTACGAGCACCTAGAGAGGGGTGAATAGGTGTGAAAACAAATTTTGCAAAATATAGTATAAAACTTTACTTTTAACCTGAGTCTGGTTGACAATAAACTTTGTAGAGAAAATCAGACTCTAACAATTGAATAGAGTTATGAACAAAATAAAAGAGTTTAGGAAAGAGAATAAGAACACAAGGTTTATAGTGGTTCGGTTTAATCTAAGCCTACGTCCACTCTCCCGCACTGACAGCCCACCGGCTAGATTTCACTATGAATCAAAAGAGTCACAGTATCACGTCCTTGATTTCACAGTGTAGAGACTCTGCTACACTTCCTCAAGGCTTCACAAATATCTAAACTCTCTTTTGAGTACAAATTTATGATCAACAAGTGAATTAGCAAAGAACAAGTAGCTTTAGACTTTGGAATTTTTCTATCGCGAACACACTCGAATAACTAGAGAGTCTTCCCAATATACTCCTCCATGCCTTCATATCCGTTGGCATCTTCCAAAGGAATTCTTCCAATTTACCCGTTGGACATAATCAATTAGGAAGATCTCGAGTTACTTAAGGAATGTGATGATAGCCCACCAATCCTGTCGCCCATACAATCAGGATCTAGGTTTCCATAAGTAGAACCTTCCAAGTATACTTTGCCAATCAATGGATCCAAATTACTCGTATTGATTTAAAAACGAATAATAGATCTTGAGATGCTATCTCCAGCCGTGAGAACTTCTTTAGCCGCTCGAATAAAAAACCTTAAAGAAATACTCGATTTTGGATAAGTCTTATTCGTCGGTCTAGAAACTGTCAATGAGGGCAGACTTTAAATCTTAAATCTGGCAGTCTTCAGACTAGACTGATGGAAACGTTTTGTTAGCTTCAAAACAAGTAAGAAAGTTTTCTCCAACAATCTCCCCATTTTTGATAGTGATAAAACTTTCCTGCAGATTTGGATACTTTTGACCTGCAAGACAATACTCAAGCAAACCAGAATATCTCATAAAAGATAAATGGATTAGGATAAAGATAGTATCGAATCTGCATCCACAGGAAATAAGTTAGTCCTGTAAAAACAACTATTTTTGCCATGGATACCAACAATGCTTAAGATACTGCAAGCATTTAAACGATCAAAACACAATCCAAACCATCCAAACCAGTCACAACCAGACAAAAATCAAAGTCAAATCTAAAAATCAAATCAAATCTGCACCAACTTCTCCCCCTTTTTGTCAGCATTAAAAAGGTAGAGACGAAAAAGAAAATTAGATTAAGATTGTTTTGGAATGCGAACAAGTTGGAAATCTCCCATCGACTTGACAGTCTCCTCCAGCTTTCTCAGATCCTTCTTCAGTTGCGCTACTTCCTCACCCTTGGCAGTTGCTTGAACTTGAAGATTGAGGGCCTGAACTTGATTGTGCAAATAAACTGAAGAGGCTTGATTAGCATTCTGCATATTCTGAAATTTGCATCCCAAAGCATAAATTTGACCTCTCATCTCCATAAGAACATCAAGCACTCTTCTAAGATCTCCTGAATTATCAGTTTGAGTGCTTGCTTCAGCATGATCAGTTTGTGTAGTATTGGCAGATGATGGAACTTCAGCATGAGCGCCTAGACTTGGAGATGAAACCTCATTACATTCTTCAAGAAATTGAGAGGCATATACATCTTCTGGATTGGTAGGAGAACGACTGACATCATCACTTGTAAAAGTAAGTGAAGGAGTACCTCTTTTATCAGCAGCTCCCCCTGTCTTAGTGCCTTCAGGTGGAGAGAAGTACTCTTCATGCTCTGTTTCTTCTTCAGTGACAGGATGACCTTGTTCTCCTCTTTGCTCTTCTTTTGCAGTTCTTTCTTCCTCTGCTTCTTTCCTTATCGATTCCCTCTCTTCACTCCTCTGCTCTGGTTCCTCTTGGTCCTCTCTATCCTCTGTCTCTGGAACAAAACACTGTAAGTTCCTTAAGGCAAGAGCAGAAATGGTGACATCATCCTCATCTTCTTTATCCTGCAAGATAAGTGCTCTTCTTCTTTTAGATGGAGCTGTCATGGGCTCATTGCCTTTCCGTTTTGCAGCCACAGGGTCTTGACGAGTCTTCTCCTTAAATCTCTCTACAGCCTTGTTTAGCTCCTTCAGACACATCTTTGAAACCATTTTCAGTCCCACCACCATTTGATCACAGGTTCGAACACATAGAATTTTAGGAGGCTGAATTTTAAAATGTTTGAATAGCTGAGTAACAAGTGCTGAATAAGGAAGTTAGCCCTTGTCCTTTACCATTGATCTATACATGTGAAACATGATAGTGTGCGGCAAAGATAACTTTTTACCAGCATTGATAGCATACATCAACTTCGCTTATGAATTGAAGACATTAGTCTTTGATGTGGATTTGAGTCTAAGACAATTAAACACAATCTTGTGAAGCAAGACATTTGAGGCACTCATCCTCAAATACGAAATTCGGCCTTCTATCATTCCATCTCGAACAAGCTCCACAGTCGCATGACCAATAGACACACTAATTGATTGGAACATCCCTCTCTCTACTCCAATCACATCAACCAGAGTGTCCATATCAACCACATAATCCTGGTCTCTAACATTGAAGGAAAATCTATTTGCATCCAAAAAGCTTAGATTGGAATAGAAATACGCAGTAAGTTCTGGATGAGCTACTGTTGTCTCAGAGCAAAATCATTCAAGTTGAAGTAAAGTAAATTTCTCCCGCAACTTCACATTCAAAGAGTCGAGAAAATCAAAATCTACACTCCTTGGGTTCATCACCCCTCACTTCAGCAACTTAGAGTAAACTCGCTTATGTTCCTCAGAACGAAACAGATCGGTTCTTCTTCCTCAAATTGTTCGCAGTAACACCCATTCTAGACTTAAAATGAGTAAACATCTTTTCATCATCATTTTCATTAGGTTGACTATATCCTCCAACACGTGGATCGCTTGGGAAATTCGCAAAAGCCCTTTTTGCCGAGCCAGCAGGAGCAATCCCCAAACGTTCCATCGTTTGTAAAAAGTGGGTTTCATTTCGGTAGACTTTTTTTTTTTTTTCAAAAATTCATCAATAAAGGTCATTGGAGAACCGCCATCCTTTAAGGTAGAGTAGAGTTTGAAGTTAAAAGCAGGCTTTTAAGTCCTTATAGGTTTGGCATCCTCAATAATTTCTTCCTCCGCTTGATGTTGCTAAACATTCTGTGGTCTAGCCTGAGGAGAATGGCACGGTTGAGAATGTTGTGAACTCTGCTGTTGCCTTGGAGATTCTTCTTCCTTGGTAAGGTCAAAGTGCATAGGACCCTCACACATATGCTGTGGTCCCTTGCTTGCAATCCTTGAAGACTTTCTTTGGGAAGACATTCTCACAGTCTTTGAGAGAGTTTCCGAACTCAATTCACGAGAAAGATGAAAACTTTAAGGATTAAACTAGAGAGAAAAAGTAAGAAGGTGATGTTCTGTGCTTCTAGGGTTTGTGAGTAAAAAAGAAGAAGAAAAACAGTATATAAAGCAATCGAAACGAGGTATACGGATCGTCATAAAAGGAAAAATGAAAAATGCATTCTAAAAAATAATTGCCTTTTTGAAAATAGATAATTGTCATCTGAAAATAAAAGATAACTTCCTTTTCGAAAAAAAATAATTTCCACAATTTAAAAAACTTGGGAAGATAACATCAATCAATTGCAGATTAATAAGCAATCGTACCTTTTCGAGATTTTATCCGAAAGATAAATTGCTAGAACTGAAATAACTTACAGTCGTAATCCTTGATCTTCTGAGTCTGAGCATTTTTAGACTTTTATCTCTGAGTCTGAGCTTCTTCAGACTTTAAGATATTAAGTTTGGAACAAATATACTCAAATAGACTTTTCTCTAGTGGCTTTGTAAATATGTCCGCCAGCTGATTCTTTGAGTCAATGAATTGAATAAAAAATTCTCCATTTTGAACATGGTCTCTAATAAAATGATGTCGAATCTCTATATGCTTTGCTCTTGAATGAAGAATTATATTCTTGGTGAGATTAATCGCGCTGGTGTTGTCACATTTGATCTCAGTGCATGAGTCTTCGATTCCAAAGTCTCTTAGTTGTTGTTTATCCATAGGATTTGAGAACAACAACTTCCAAGAGCCACATACTCTGCTTCTGTTGTTAAGAGAGCTACAGTACTTTGCTTCCTTGAAAACCAAGATACTGTCATGTTACCAAGCAATTGACAAGTGCCCGATGTGACATCCCAGATTTTCAGTCATATTTTCTATTGAATAAATCGGGCATTTTATTGACACGTCTATAGAGTTGTTCTCATAGTTGATCACTCTCGAGATAACTAGACTATATGGGGAAGCCATTAAGGAATTTTAATGCAATAGACTTGAGAATTCGACTATGAATTGATTTCTCGACCGTGTCCATCTTTAGAGGTCATTACGGCACATATATAAATCAATTCAATATCAGAGATAGGTTGGTTCGACTGAGATGTATGGTTAATCGTGGGTGACACCACTAAATTGGAAAATTCTTGTTGACCAACACTAGACTGATTTTCTTATTGTTTTGGTACCCCGTGTTCGTATTTGGATCATCGGGATTTTCATGACAATCGAGAGTCGCCAATGAGTCGAGTGGGTTCATAGTGGCTCAAAGAAAATCAACCACGGGTCATTTGCACTAAAAATTTCTAAAAGTTACCCGATAGCCTAGGTCATGCTAAAAACGCATCGAATGGAAATTAATTGTGAATGCGAGTCCGATTTCAGAAATTGAAGATTCTGTCATGTCACAATAAATTATAGGAGTGTTGACTCAGTCTTAAAAGATTTTTCTGACACCTGACACTTTCTAGTAAAAAGTTGTCGCCGGGTTGTTTTGTGCAGAAAAAGCCGCAAGTTGTTTTTGATGACAAAATTTGAAAGCATGATGGATATGTGGGTGAGGAAAAATGCCGGGGTAATCGAAGGATGACCAATTGAAATTATAGAAGCCAAATGAGGATAATTTGAGATTATTCAAGTGTCTAATTGAGAGGAGATGATGTCAATTTCGTAACCCCCCTCATGCCTAGCCAAAATGCACCATTTGAGGGGTTGTGAGAAGTGTTGGTGTGGCTCAATGGAGGCCAAGGGATTATACATGGCCAAGACCAAGTCTTGGAGATATTTTGTGGAAAAATAAAGCCCAAGGGGCCCTCCATCCCTCCTCATCTCTAACTCTTCTCTCCCCTACCCTCACTCCACCGTCCACCTCCATCCTCCATTCCACTTCTGTTTTGATCTTCAAAGAAACCCGGCGATCGCCCCTGCTCCTTCCACCGAGGCCATCATCCACGACATCTCCTGCCACTGCTCCATTAATCCCCGCACCCCCACTAGTGTGTGTTTTCTCTACAGCAGACCGGTAAACAAAACCGTTCCAAGCCCACTCACGAGTGCCCTCCGCCAGCTTGCGTCTTCAGCGTCTCCACCGAAGCTGATTTCGGTTTGTTGACCTCCTAGCCCCACACGAAGCCGCCCATCTCCACGAAGCCACTCCACCAAATCCCAATCCACCGAAACTTCGGTCCATCTTGCATCTCTTCAGATGGTTTGCTGACCCAGCAGACCCACCGAGCGAAGCTCCTCCATGCACGTGTCTTCAACCGAGCAAAACCTGAATCCACTCCATTCTTCGCCTACGTCTTCCTCAGCTCGTGCCTCCCGTGCGTGATGCCAGCGAAACTAGCCATGAATTTCAGCACCTTCAGCCCGTCAGTAGCCCAGCTCGCTCGTGACTTCAACAAGTCTCCTCGAAGAAGCCCAGCTCATCGAAGCCCATTTGAAGTTCCAAGCCCATGCAGCCCAAGTTAAATTTAGATTATTTTAGCCCATTGGATTTTAAGCCCAGCGAAATTTGTTGGTCCAGCAGCCCATCTCAGCGAAGCCCAACAAAATTAGAAGCCTGCGAAGCCAAGCCCAAGCCTAGAAATTTCTGTGGGCTTGTGTGGCTTGTAGGTCCGGCCCGAGTGTCCATCGACGCCGCCGAAAGTTCGGATTTCGGCCGCCGTCGTGTCGCCGTCGCGGTGTCCCGGTCCCCGCTTTTAATCAAGTGAGTAATCTCATTAATCCTTTCTTAGTAGACTAATGATGCTTAAGGGTTGATTAGATTTAATTAAGTGTAATTAGGTGGTTAGATTAGTTTAGAACAATTAAATTAGTGACTTAATGATACATGTTAGGTGGTTAAACCTAGTCATTAGCAAGTAGAGACATACTATTATTTATTGAATGCATCTCGGGATTTTTCCCAATCCGTTTCGGGCTCCAATCAGGCATTACAGGCCTAAATTGGATTTATTGCTAATTAATAATGAATTTCAAAAATTCATTATTTAATTATTTATTTTTCCACAAATTCAACCGGGATGGCCGGTGACCAAAATTTCGTGCTGGTTGTCGTGGTGCAGTCCATTTATTTATTTGAGGTCTACGTTGTGTTGAATTGAATTGAATGTGCAATTTGAGGAATTTTTCCTAAATTAATTGAGATTGAGTAATTGAGTTGTGGATGGCCAAGTATGATTGTTTAGCGTCAATAATGCTTTGATGGGTTGTTAAGTGGAGAAGTTTGGGAGAGTGATTTGAATATACTCTTGGCTAAGATCCATCAGCTATGTTAATATCGTGTGAAAATTGAGTGAGTTGATGAGTATGTGGGGATCTATCCCAAGATTAATCAGTGTCGGTATTCAATTAGAATTTGACTGTGAGAGGTTGTGAGTTGAACCTCGGAAGTCGCTGAAGTATGGCTATGCCAGTTGGGCCGAGATTTGCCACCGAATTTGGAGTCAGTCATGCCCGTTGGGCCGTAAATTGCCACCTATTAAAGGTCGCGCCGATAAGGCCGTAATTTGCCACTCGATAGGGGTCGCGCTTGAGAAGGCCGTAATCAGCCACCTATTAAAGGTCGCGCCCATTGGGTTGTAATTTGCCACTTAAAGATAGGTCGTGTCCTTTGGACCGTAATTTTTTGCCAAGAAATTTGGTAGGCTGTGCTCGTGAAGCCGTGAGTAAGATTTGAGACTGAATAAGGGAAACGACCAGAGAATGGTCTTATTTACATGTAATCAACTAAGTTGATTGATCGAGATATCGATTTGTGATATAATTGCTTGGGTGTCTATTGAACTGTGCTAATATGCAAGTGGAATCTGAGGCCAAGGTAAGTCCTCTGACCTGTGCATGCATAGGCAGCCCGGTTAGTGTATCGGTTTCCTAATCGAGTCTTAGTGAGGTAGAACTTGCTGAGACATAGTCTCATCCCGGTTGTGGGACAACATTTCAGGACCCTGATGAGGAGCCTGAGGAGAAAGAAACCGAAGAGGAGTACCTGGAGGAGAACCCCGATGATGATCCGAGTACGACCTGGATGAGAACTGAGATCCTATCCTCTTTTCTGAATCATGTTTAATGAATAGACTTTGAGTTATGCCATGTATAAAGGTTTGGTCAAGGATTTCAATATGAGAAATATGACCTTACTTTTCTATCTCATTGTTTTATTGTTTGGGGATTTATAACTGCTTCCGCATGTGCTTAATAAATGAAAGGGTTGGCGATACTTAGTCCTAGGATATGTCATTATAAAATCGACCAAGTAGAAGGATGTGTGCATGCCCGAGGTTCGGGGCGTGACATCCCCTTTTTGTGGTATCAAAGTGAAGTTCAAGATTGGAGTGATAAGGAGCAATGGGTCATAGGATAGTAGTAAGAAAGGCTTTTAAATTCATGCTAGTGCATGTCTGTGGTAGCTGAATGCTAGAATTGCTACTTGTTTGGGTCACTTTGTTTCTAATTCGTGGTGGAATTGGAAGTTGGCTCTAGTAGATAAAGCTGAGCCATGAGTGACTAGGAGCTGAGAACTCCTGCAAAGAGGGCCGGTAGGGTCGTGACTCGGGGCAGAACGCCGACCAGGGTCGGTGCCCGAGGGGGTCGTGGTAAAGCGCCAGCTGTGGCTAGCGCTAGTGGCGAAGCACCACCTCCTGTTGGTGCTGGGGTAGAAACCCCTAGTGATCCCAGATTTTATGGGATCATGCGTGTATTGGAAGCAATGGGTACAAGGTTAGATCAGCAAGACGCTACTGTTGAAGCCGCTGCTCAGGCTGCTGCACCTGCCGTTGCCACTGGAGCCGCCCCTGTAGTCGCACCTACCGTTGCTCAAGCCACCGTGAATGTTGAAGGTCCACTGAGGATAGTGGTCGCTGCAAGACTAATCTATAAGCTAGTGGAGCATTTCCTAAGACTAAATCCACCGTTGTTCACCGAGTCTAGAGATCCCGAATCTACTTCTTCATGGATTCAGAAGCTTGAGAAGGCGTTTGCACTGTTGATATGCAACGAGGCTGAGAAGGTAATGTTAGCAACTTACCAGCTGGAGGGAGTTGCGGACACTTGGTGGATGACTACCCGTGAAACGATCTTTCCAGAAGGCGTTGTTCAAGAGTGGAACACTTTCCGTGAAGCCTTCAATGACAAATATTTCTCCGAGACTGCCAGAGAGGTGAAGATGGCATAATTCCAACGTCTTCGCCAGGGTTCCCTAACTGTTGATGAATATGAGGTGAAGTTTGCTGAACTTTCACGATATGCTCCCGAGTTAATCGAGAACCCTGTGAACCGAGCGAGAAGGTTCAGAGATGGATTCAAACCGGACATGAGGAGTGCCTTAGTCCTTCTGGATTTGAAGACTTACAATGATCTGTATCGGAGAGCTCAGAAAATTGAGAAGGATCAAAATGATAGAGCCGCCTTGTCTAGATCAAGGTTCAGTTCTCATAGAGACAACATCCGCCAAGGAAAGAGGCCTATGCCTGGAAACAGATTCCGCGTTCCGCCCAACAGGGAGGGTGGAATCGGAAAGACAGGGTCTAGCCAGAATGGTGTGTGTTGTCTGTGTGGAAGGCAACACGGATTCGCCCCATGCCATTCTAGACCGGGTACTTGTTTTGGGTGTGGCCAGCCGGGTCACATAGCCAGGGACTGGCCCAGAAGACAGGGGAGACCGCAACAGTTGCCACCACTGCCGCAAATGGGCTAGATCAGAGGGTATGCCCCTCAGAATGCGCCGCAGGGAGAATAGCTGAGGCCTCCAGTCCAAGGCACCGTGTATGCAATTATACAGGGTCAGGCCGAAGCTGTGCCTGATGTAATCACAGATACAGTTCCGTTGAATGGACCGCCGGTTCAGAGATGATACGAGTTATGCACTGAGCAAAAAGGGCAATGTTCCCATAACAATTATATCAGAGTGGCGCAGCAGAATTTTGGTTAAGTTTATAAAACTTCAATTTTTGTAATGAAGTCATATAAAGCATAATCACTGGTTACAGTTGTACTTGAATCCTTTGCCTATGTATAACTTTGATACCATGTATAAAAAGGTTTGGCTCGAGGAGCTTTTGTGTAATAAATTGTTACTGCAATGTGATATAGTTTAATCCGTTGAAGGAAGTTATAACGAAGACAGCGTTATGAGTTAGAACTTTAGAAGAACGGTGATTGAGATGTCCTGTATCACCCTAGAAAGATGCTTCAGTTGACAAACCAGAATGTTTAGAAAATCCTGCAAGAGGATACCGGTAAGGGAAAAGTTGAGGTTAAGATTTCGGAAAATGGAACGTTGAGGTATCGTAAGTGATGATAAGTGTCAAACGGTACGAAACTTGAGGAGAAGACCTTGTCAGGAATTCATTATAATAGTTGCAGTATTCGACCATACAGTGTGAGGTAGGTAGACCGATATGAAGATAGTTATCGTCGTACAAGTTGCAAGTGTCAAATGTGCTAGTAAGTGAAAGTTCGGTAATGCAAGTCGAGAGAACATTTACAATCACTCAAGAGTCCTGAGTGGGAATTGAAGTACATCACGATGGAATGTTGTGATAGGTTTACCAAGAGGTCATAGGAATAATGACTCCAGTTGGGGTAGTGGTTGACAGATCGATGAAGTTGGCCCACTTTATCGCCGTATGGAAGGATATTGATTCGAATAGGCATGCCGAAGTGTATGTGTGTCAGACAGTTCGTCTGCGTGGAGTACTAGTGACGAACTTATATTGGATCCAGAACCCAGGTTCCCAGTTTCAGTAGATCAATCAGATAATTCCTTTTGAGGCAGAACAGAGCAAAGTATGCAGAACTTCAGTTTGTTGAGATGAGATCAGAGAAAGAAAGATCACAGGCCGAGGGTCAATTCAGCAGTCAGTGATTGCAGTTGTCGTGATCAGAATCAGATTATAGACCGCTCAGTGCCGCCAGAAAAGTTGCATTGTTGAGCATTGAAAGCCCCAAAAGTTCTAAATTGGTCGGTACACCTTTATGAAGGTGTCACCAATGATGGATACCTTGCGTTTCAGCAAGGAGGGAAAACTAAAATCGAAGTACGTAGGTCCCTTTTGAGATTCTGAAAAGAATCGGGATCCTATCGTATCGTCCTGCATTGCCGCCGAGGTTAGCGCAAGTGCATGACGTCTTTCACTTGTCGATGTTGAGGACATATGAGCCTGACATGACCCACGTGTTAAATCTTGAAGAATTAGGCATGGACGACAGAGTGTCGTACATGAAAATTTCGGTTCAGCTTATGGATCAGAAAGATCAGATTCTGTGTACCAAGATAGTTCCCTTGGTTAAAGTGGTCTGACAACGCCACGGGATTGAAGAAGCAATCGGGAAAAGTGAGACTAGATGAGGTGATGATACCCCCACTTTTTTGTTGAAGGATTGGTAACAGTTTAAATTTCGAGGACGAAATTTTTATAAGAGGGGAAGAGTCGTGACATCTCAGATTTTCAGTCATGTTTTCTATTGAATAAATCGGGCATTTCATTGACGCGTCAATAGAGTTGTTCTCAGAGCTGATCACTCTCGAGATAACTGGACTATCTGGGGAAGCCATTAAGGAATTTTAATGCAATAGACTTGATAATTTGACTAGGAATCGATTTCTCGATAGTGAGGTCATTACGGCACAGATATAAATCAATTTGAGATCAGAGATAGGTTGGTTCAACTGAGATGTGTGGCTAATCGTGGGTGACACCACTAAATTAGAAAATTCTCGTAGACCAACACTAGACTGATTTTCTTATTGTTTTGGTACCTTGTGTCCATATTTGGATCATCAGGATTTTCACGACAATCGAGAGTCACCAATGAGTCGAGTGGGTTCATAGTGGCTCGAAGAAAATCGACCACGGGTCATTTGTATTAAAAATTTCTAAAAGTTACCTGATAGTCTAGGTTACGCTAAAAACGCGTTGAATGGAAATTAACTCCGAATTCGAGTCCGATTTCAGAAATTGAAGATTCTGTCATGTCACAATAAATTATAGGAGTGTCGACTCAGTGTCAAAAGATTTTTCTGACACCTGACACTTTCTAGGAAGAAGTCGCTGCCGGGTTGTTTTGTGCAGAAAAAGCCGCAGGTTGTTTTTGATGACAAAATTTGAAAGCATGATGGATATGTGGGTGAGGAAAAATGCCGGGGTAATCGAAGGATGACCAATTGAAATTATAGAAGCCAAATGAGTATGATTTGAGATTATTCAAGTGTCCAATTGAGAGGAGATGATGCCAATTTCGTAACCCCCCTCATGCCTAGCCAAAATGCACCATTTGAGGGGTTGTGAGAAGTGTTGGTGTGGCTCAATGGAGGCCAAGGGATTATACATGGCCAAGACTAAGTCTTGGAGATATTTTGTGGAAAAATAAAACCCAAGGGGCCCTCTATCCCTCCTCATCTCTATCTCTTCTCTCCCCTACTCTCACTCCACCGTCCACCTCCATCCTCCATTCCACTTCTGTTTTGATCTTCGAAGAAACCCAGCGATCGCCCCTGCTCCTTCCACCGAGGCCATCGTCCATGACATCTCCTGCCATCGCTCCATTAATCCCCGCACCCCCACCAGCATGTGTTTTCTCTATAGCAGACTGATAAACAAAACTGTTCCAAGCCCACTCACGAGCGCCCTCTGCCAGCTCGCGTCTTCAGCGTCTCCACCGAAGCTGATTTCAGTTTGTTGACCTCCTAGCCCCACACGAAGCCGCCCATCTCCACGAAGCCACTCCACCAAATCCCAATCCAGGTGGAATTGCTTGGGTGTCTATTGAATTGTGCTAATATGCAGGTGGAATATGAGGCCAAGGTAAGTGCTCTGACCCGTGCGTGTATAGGCAGCCCGGTTAGTGTATTGGTTTCCTAATCGAGTCTTAGTGAGGTAGAATTTGCTGAGACATAGTCTCATCCCGGTTGTGGGACAACATTTCAGGACCCTGATGAGGAGCATGAGGAGAAAGAAACCGAAGAGGAGTACCTGGAGGAGAACCCCGATGATGATCCAAGTACGACCCGGATGAGAACTGAGATCCTATCCTCTTTTCTGAATCATGTTTAATGAGTAGACTTTGAGTTATGCCATGTATAAAGGTTTGGTCAAGGATTTCAATATGAGAAATATGGCCTTACTTTTCTATCCCATTGTTTTATTGTCTGGGGATTTATAACTGCTTCCGCATGTGCTTAATAAACGAAAGGGTCGGCGATACTTAGTTCTGGGATATTGCATTATAAAATCAACCAAGTAGAAGGATGTGTGCGTGCCCGAGGATCGGGGCGTGACACTCGAGGTGCTCTTTCTATCAACTCCGCATCCTGCTAGATCTACGTCTGAGTATCCAAGGAGAGTAAAGGCTCTTTCTTTAGGATACCATAGACCTAACTTAGAGGTTGTTGCAACGTATTTGATGATGCGTTTTGCTGCACTTAGATGAGATTCTTTGGGATCTTATTAAAATCTGGGACAAATGCAAACACTAAACAAAATGTCAGGTCTAGAGGCAGTAAGATAAAGAAGTGAATCAATGATACTCCTGTATAGCTTCTGGTCAACTTTATTTCCTCATTCATCTTTGTCTAGCTTCGAAAACCTTGACATTGGTATATCAGTCTTTTTGCAATACTCCAAACCGAACTTTTTGGCAAGTTCTTCAGCATATTTTTCTTGGTGAATGAAAATTCATTCCTTCAATTGTTTTACTTGTAGTCCTAGAAAGAAGGGTAGTTCACCCATCATGCTCATCTCGAATTCATCTTACATAGACTTAGAGAATTTCTTGCACATATTTTCGTTAGGTGATCCAAAAATAATATCATCAATATAGATTTGAACAAGTAAAAAGTTTTTACTTTCTCTTTTGATAAACAGAGTAGTGTCTACTTTACCTTTAACAAAGCCATTTTGGATTAAAAACTTATTTAACCTGTCGTACTAAGCTCGAGGTGCTTGCTTTAAACCATATAGCGCATTTTTCAGTCTGAATACAGAGTCTGGTTTCCTTGGGTCTTCAAAACCGGGAGGTTGTTCCACATAGACTTCCTCTTGGATAAATACATTCAGGAATGCACTTTTGACATCCATTTGGAATAACCTGAAATTCTTATAACAAGCAAAAGCAAGTAATAATCTAACTGCTTCTAACCTTGCTACTGGTACGTAAGTCTCATCATAGTCTATCCTTTCTTCTTGTGTATATCCTTTGGCCACGAGTCTTGCTTTGTTCCTTATAACTTTTCCTTTTTCGTCCATCTTGTTCCCGAAAACCCATTTAACTCCACTAACAAATTTACCTTTTGGTTTAGGAATTAATTCCTAAACATCATTAACACTGAACTGCCTGAGCTCTTCTTGCATAACTTCAATCCAGCTTTCATCATTTAAAGCTTCTTCTATGCTTTTGGGTTCTATTTCAGAAATAAGAGCTACGGCACTAGACTCTTCACGCCTTTTGGATCTTATACAAATCCCTTCATCAATGTTACCAATAATAAGTTCTTTGGGATGACTAGACTTGTGCTTCTAGTTGTTGGTTGGTTTGACAAACTGCTGATCTTTTTCTTCATTTGATTCTTCAACGTTTGTTCATTGTTGACCTTCTGTAGTCTGAGCTGCTTTTGGGGAATTAGACTTTGTAGAGTTTGGAGTAGATTCAGATTCTTCAAGTTGAGTCTGGATCGATTGATTTTGTATAAGGTCTTGAAATTTGACATTCATCAATTCTTCCACAAATTGAGTCTTTTTGTTGTATACTCTGTAAGCTTTACTGGTGGTTGAATGTCCAAGGAAGATTCTTTCGTTTGATTTTTCTTCAAACTTACCAATTCGATCATTTGCATTTTTCAATATAAAATATTTACAACCAAATACATGGAAATAGGAAATAGATAGCTTCTTTCCTTTGAACAACTCATAGGGAGTTTTCTCAAGAATCGGTCTTAAGAAAACTCTATTAATGATATAACATGTTATAGAAACTGCTTTAGCCCAAAAACGAGAAGAAATGTTGCTTTCAATTAAAAGTGTTCTAGCCATTTCTTGCAACGATCTATTTTTCCTTTCCACAACTTCATTCTATTCAGGAGTGTATGGAGATGAGAACATATGCTGAAAACCAGATTCATCACAGAATTTAGCAAAGTCTTGATTTTCAAACTCACCTCCATGGTTTGTCCGTATGCTAGAAATAACACACCCTTTCTCATTATGTACTTTCTTAGCAAACTTTAAAAAATAAAAGAAGGTTTCAAACTTACTTGCCAGAAAGTATACCCAAGTAAATCGTGAATAATCATTCACTATTACTAGGCAATATCTCTTTCCACTAATGCTTTGAGTTCTAGTTGGTCCAAAGAGATCCATATGCAGGAGCTGTAGTACACGATTAGTGGAAACTTGATTTATTGGTTTGAAAGAACTTCTAACATGTTTTCCCAACACGTATGGTGTGCATAATTCAGATTTTTGGTATGTCAGGTTGGGTAGTCCACGAACAAGCTTATTTGAAGAGATCTTGGCAATTTGCTTCATGTTGATATGGCCAAGTTTTCGATGCTAGAGATTAGCTTCCTCTTGAATTGAAATTAGACATTGAGATTTTTCTGGTTTGATGTCCAAAAGATAGATGTTCCTATGTCTTCGCCGTGTGAAAGTTTGAGAGAAGTCTTTACTAGTTCCCGAACATATTCCTTCTTGAAAATTGATTTTGAAACCTGTGTCACACAGTTGACTGATACTCAACAAGTTGTAATTGAGTCATTCTACTAAGGAGACGTTGTTGATTATGAGACTTCCAATTTTTACTGTTCCGCATCCGACAATCTTTCATTTGCTATTTCCGTCAAAAGAAACTTTTCCACCATTAACTTGCATAAGCTTTATGAAACAACTTGAATCTCCTATCATATGTCTTGAGCATCCACTATCCAAGTACCATTTGACCTTTTTCTTGATAGTGACATGCATTTAAAAAAGAAACTCAAGCTTTCTTTGGTACTCACACTTTCTTGGGTCCAATGGAGTTAGTGCAATATACGGTCTTTGCCCAATCTTTCTTAACAGGTCTCCAAACCATAGGACATTCTTTCTTAAAGTGTTCTGAGCTGTTGCACTTAGAACATTTAAGAGCACTACAGCCAATAGGTTTTACAAAGATTTTTTGAAAATGAATTCTAGAAAATTCTTTTATAGGTCTTTGTTTGATTCTTTCCTTTACTTTTGGAAAATCAATTAGAGGAATGGTTTCAGAAGTCATTCCCAAGCCTGATTTGTTAAAGTAAGGTCTTTGTGTTGAAAGAATCTTTTCCAATTTTTCATATCCTATAGAAAACCTTTTCGAAATCCCTGAAATATCATTTTTCAAAAGTATATTTTCTTTTGAAAGAGAGTTTGCATTTTCTTTCAAAGTAATAAAACTTTTATCTAAATTTTTGAACTTTTCTTTCCAAACAATCTCCTGTTGCTTCAGTATAGAATTTTTCCTTTTTAGCTCGGAAATCCTCTTGAGAGAGGTTTTGAGACTAAGATACAGTTCATCAATATATTTAGAAACTTTAGTATGAATTTTTAAATTACTTACCTCAATTTCACTGTCTAAGTCTGAGTCTATATCTGTCTCAGAGTCTGAATCTGATTCTGATTTTGCCATTAAACAAATATTAGCATAATCATCATCACTCTTTTCGCATTCGGTATCACTCCAAGTTTCTACTTTGAGTGCATTTCTGTATTTCTCAGCTTTTCCTTTCTTTTTCTTCAGCAAGGGACAGTTGGGTCTGATATGTCCATTTTTCTTGCATTCAAAACAAATCACATCTTTATTGGATTCATCGTCCTCAGCTAATTTATTTTGAAGCTTTTGAGAGCTTTGTTTCTTCCAATTGAATCTTCTTCCATTTTTGTTCAGTTTTCTGAACCTTCTTATCATGAGAGCAAGCTCTTCATCGTCCATATCATCTTCAGAGTCTGTAACATCAGAGTCATCATTAGATTTTAAAGCAATAGATTTTTTTACCTTTGGAATCTTCATCTTCATTGATTTGCTCCACTTCATAAGATTGAAGAGTCCCAACCAATTCGTTAACGGAGAGTGTGGCATTGATCCTTTGTGTTTCTCTTATTGAGGTCTTTACGTGATTCCAATCTTTGGAAAGTCCACGCAGCAGTTTGTTAACCTTCATGGGTCCTGAGATTAGTTGACCTTGATACTCAAGACTATTCACGATTTCTGTAAAATGACTTAACATGTCAGTGATAGAGTCTCCTGGCTTCATATTGAAGGCTTCATATTGACCGAGCAGAATATTAATTCTTGTTTCTTTCACTCGATCGGTTCCTTTATAGGTGATGTGTAGCCTATCCCAGACTTCTTTAGCTATTTCACAAGAAGATATTCTATTATATTCAGTAGGAGATAATGCACAATATAAGAAGTAAATTGCTTTTGCATCAAGAGCTTGTTTTTTGGTTATCTCTTCTTGAGTCATCTCATTAGCCTCTGCAACTTCTTTTCCCCTTTCTGAGGCTGTTGTAGCTTTAGGAATGATTCCTTTGTCTACAACATCCCATTCCAGAGGATCTTTTGATCTTAGGAATGCCTTCATCTTATTTTTCCATATACTGTATTCATTTCTATCAAAATAAGGCGGTTTAGTGTTGCTTTGCCCTTCAACCAAACCTGGAGCCAACATACTAGCCATGGATCTTTAACTCTGAAGTAAAAACACTTCAATTTAAATGAGTACACAGGCTCTGATACCAATTGATAGAGCTAGTACGAGCACCTAGAGGGGGTTGAATAGGTGCGAAAACAACTTTTGCAAAATATAATATAAAACTTTACTTTTAACCTGAGTCTGGTTGACAATAGACTTTGTAAAGAAAATAAGACTCTAACAATTAAATAGAGTTATGAACAAAATAAAAGAGTTTAGGGAAGAGAATAAAAACACAAGGTTTATAGTGGTTCGGCTTAATCCAAGCCTACGTCCACTCTTCCGTACTGACAGCCCACCGGCTGGATTTTACTATGAATCAAAAGAGTCGTTACAGTATCACATCCTTGATTCCACAATGTAGAGACTCTGCTACACTTCCTCAAGGCTTCACAAATATCTAAACTCTCTTTTGAGTACAAATTTACGATCAACAAGTGAATTAGCAAAGAACAAGTAGCTTCAGACTTTGGAATTTTTCTATCTCGCACACACTCGAATAACTAGAGAGTCTTCCTTATATACTTATCCATGCCTTCATATCTGTTGGCACCTTCCAAAGAAGTTCTTCCAATTTACCCATTGGACATAATCAATTAGGGAGATCTCGAGTTACTTAAAGAATGTGATGATAGCCCACCAATCCTGCTCGCCTATACAATCAGGATCTAGGTTTCCATAAGTAGAACCTTCCAAGTATACTTTGCCAATCAACGAATCCAAATTACTCGTATTGATTTAAAAACGAATAATAGATCGTGAGATGCTATCTCCAACCGTGAGAACATCTGTAGCCGCTCAAATCAAAAACCTTAAAGAAATACTCGATTATGGATAAGTCTTCTTCGTCGGTCTAGAAACTGTCGATGAAGGCAGACTTTAAATCTTAAGTCTGGCGGTCTTCAGACTTTGACGAAAAAGTCTGCAAGTCTTCAGACTAGAGTCGATAGAAACGTTTTGTCAGCTTCAAAACATGTAAGGAAGTTTTCTCCAACAAGTATGTTGTTACATAGCTAGGATGGTTAGAATAATTTAATTAGCCCAATAGGTGGTTAGATTAGTAATTTTTAGCTTAATTTTGTATTTATTGAACCGTTTTCAGCTCGGTCCGAGCCCCCGTTGGTGCCGTTGCAAGCTCGAGTTTCGGCCGCCGTCGCGATGAACCGGTTTTCGTACTAAACCGGTGAGTTTATGCACTAAACTCTACTTAGTAGGCTAATGATGTTTAAACGGTGCTTAGGTTAATTTAAGTGTGATTATTTTAATTGTTAGCTTGTTTAGTTAGATTAGGTTAGTTAGATTAGTTAATTAGGTGGTTAGAAATTGTAGTTAGTTAAGTTAGTATATTGTTACATAGCTAGGATGGTTAGAATAATTTAATTAGCCCAATAGGTGGTTAGATTAGTAATTTTTAGCTTAAGTATGTATTTATTGAATTAATTTGCATTATTTAATTAATTTTGGTAATTATTTAATTATTAAATATTTTCCGGAAATTAGACCGGGATAGTCGATGACCAGAATTTCGTGCCGATTGCAATGGTGTGGTTAATTTACACAATTGAGTGTTAATTTGTGCAAATTGAGTGTTGATTGGAATTTTGGTTGTTTATTCCAAAATTTGTGAATTTCGATATTTATTCAAACAATCCCAGGTGTCGGATTTTAACACCGAAAATGGTTTTATATACTATATAAAATAGTGGGATTTTAAAAAGGAAGATATTAATTTTTGGGGTTCAATCTAACCATGTACCCACACACGATATTTTCACTGAATGTTTTTAATAAGAAGAAAATAGGCCAATGTGGTTATCTTAATTGAGGCATGTGAGTGCAAAGCACAATGTCCTTGGCCGAAATTGAATGATCGTGTGCTGGTTAAGAGAAACTGTCCCCGGTGTGTGTCGATGGACATTACCTATCCCCGGCGTGTGTTGGTGGATATTACCTATCTCTGGTGTGTGTCAGTGGATTTTAGCCATCCCCGGTGTGTGTCGGTGGACGCCGGTCACCGTAGATTCGAGATCGATACTCCTTCGGAAATGCCGTAAGGAATGCCGTCTCCGGTGTGTGTCAAAGGATGTAGCCGTGCTCAAGGGAGGGAGACGGAACCTGGCTATGCCAGAGGACCAGCATGTGTCGGGTAAAACTGCCTGTGCGGGTAGTAATAATCAATTGGAACGTATGTTGAGTAAAATTGATGAGCCAGATTATGGGACAAAATTGTGTGGCATGGAATGTGACGTGTCATAACGATTTGGCCCTATAATTAGGACCCTTATGATTGAATTGATGGACCGATGTGTCGGTAATTCTTGCTTATGTGAGCAATGATTAATTTAGATGTTCCAATTGATGTGTGAAATTACTATATGCATATGGTTGTGATATGAACTGTGCTGACGTGCAGGAAGGAACTGAGGCAAGGTAAGTCCTCCATTCTAATTGTGTGGTTGTATAATTATGTGGTTAGGACGACTCTAGGCGTATTACCCTCCTAATCGGGGTTTAGAGTGTGAACTCGCTGAGATTTATATCTCACCCTATCGTGGACTTAACTTTTTAGGACCATAGGGTGGAAGACCTGGAGCCGAGCTGAGGTGATCTGAGGTGTAGGTCAGATAGGACAGCTCCTTTTGAGAGTCAGTCTTTTGAAGCCTTTTGGTTATAGACTTTTGTACATTATTGAGTATGTTTATAAAAGCATGTTTTGTTGTGAATCTATTGTCCTACTTTTTTATCCCGAGATGGTTACTGTCAGGAGATTTGTTATTCGCTTTCGCATGTCCAATAAAATGAAAGGGTCGGCGACTTGTCTTGAGAAGTCGCAAATTTTATCGACCACCGAGGGATATGCACACGCTTGAGGATCGGGGCGTGACACGCTTGCTCTACTAGTGGCTGGACAAGCTCGCCCTCACTTGACTGCCTCAGTTCAGTGGCTAGCCAGCCCTCTCCTTTGGTCAGTCACCGGAGCCCAAGAAAGAAGGAGGGAGGGAGGAAGGAGGAGAGAGAGGGGAAAAAAAGACAGAAAAAAGGAAGAAATGATTTAAAATTAACAAAATAATTTGAAAAAATAAAATATTATTAAAAAATTATCGCTGGTGCTGACCGATGGCCACATCAGCATCAATAAGCCAATTTTGCCTTGAATGATGAACCATCATAATTATAAAAGGTTTATGACTCAATTGGCAAAAAAAAAAAAAGTTTAAAGCTGAATTAGTACAATTATAAAAAGTTATAACTTTTTTGGTAATTTTTCCCATCAAAATTAGGTCATATATAGCATTTTTCATGAATTGCATTTGGGTCTAAGTTTGCATCACTTGCATTGCTTATAGTTTAGTCTTCATTAGAAAAAAAAAGGAAAAAAGAAGAGTAAACTTAAAAAGAGTTAATTAGAATTGCATATTTATTTACAAAATCATGGTTCGGCTAAGTTTAATATACTTAGTGCTTTAGATCAACTCAGTGTTTGAATTTTTCATTTCTTGGAATTTATTTATTGCTTTTGATTATTGAGGGTTATCTTTATTTATCGCACATGCATGATCACCACTTGCATGTTAGTGGTTAGGTTAAAAATTAATCCAAGTTGTCTGCAAAATATTTTTGAAATAAAAGAGAAAAGGTACCGCAAGGGTGTTAAAGTAATCTAACGTATTCAAGTCCATGAATTCATTTACGAAAATAAAATACACTTCCACAATTTATTGTGGTATCTAATCCGCCCACCAATAACCAATCAGTAGCGAGTCCTAAGTGAATTGATTTTGCATGCTAATTAATTCGAAAGTTGCAAATTGATATGTACTTAGGAGAGCTTGAATTAAGTATTTGAACTTAGTAATCCATTAGCCATCCCCTGGCTGGTTCACCTAAGGAAAGATCGCGACATATTGGGACCCTTTTAGAAAATTACTATAAATTGATCTATTAGTAAAAATTCTAATCGGACAATATTGTCTATATTGGATTATAATTCTAGTAGGATCTCTTAACCTTGTAATACTTTTCATTAGAAAGAAATCATCTTTTGAACGTGACTAGGAAGGAAAACTAAAACCAGAGCTGACCACCATTGGAACAGAAGATAATGCTTAAAAAATTCTTGAAATAAAACTCATGGATGTCCTTTTCCAACTTTGATTACATTTGTGTCATGTAATTATTTTCTTACGAGGAAACCTTTCTAACGCAATTCTAGAATTAGTCATCTCCCGCATTGCGTGTTTGACCTTCAATATCTTTTTAAAAGACAAAAAAAAAAAAATTATGATAGAATCATGACTGGACTTAAAATTGAAAGTTTTTTATGAGACAAAATGTCAAATTGGGACACCAACTAAAGTTGAAAATTGTTTAGGCATTATATATATATATATATATATATATATATACATATATATATATATATACACATGTGTGTGTGTGTGTGTGTGTGTGTATATATAAACAAATTGCCAGTATAGTCAAGCAGCTTTAGAATAGAAAAAGACAACCACCCACACACAATGATGCTACATGCTAATGTTTAAGGCCAGACTGATGACCACCCTACTCTTTGTCTGCCTAAAATCCATGTGTTGAAGCTTTAGTTTTTTGTTAATGAGGGTACCTCACCAATGCAAGCATAGCCAAAGCTACTGATGGGGCCTCTATCGCCTGTCTGCCAGCGTCCTGATGACAGGTTGCATAGATGAATTTTTTATTTTAACTTACTGTTGCCCGCAAGCCCTACCCCTAAATTAGGAGATAGTTTTTTTTCTCTCATCTTAGGGAACACCCTCAAAATTTTACATTTTAGAGTTCATATGTAGCAATTTAAGGACTTACTAAGGTTCAAAGCTACTTACGTTCAAGTGCAAACAGATTACCACCCTATTCTTTGTCTGCCCAAAGTCTCTATGTGTTGAAGCTTTAGTCTTTCGCTACAAAAGAACCAAAAGGTGCTCTTTCACCTTTTATTTTTTTCCCCAAATAAAGGACCTTGTTTTTTCTTTTTTGGGAAAATAAAGAATATTAATTTTTCTCAATTTTTCCTTTCATCCTATTTTCACACGGGACGCATTTCCGTATTTCAACAAATAACCCAACGCACTCCTGGAATTAATCAACACCTAAAGTAAGATCATTTGTCATGTGCAAACCAAAGATGAAGAACGGGGCTTGGAATTAATAAACGGAGAACAAGACAAACAAGAATCATACGTGATATAAAGAACTGAATAGATCATAAAAAATGAGACTTGATTATAATATTATTGTCCCTTGATTGAGCTCAAGATTGCAAATATTATAAAAGAACGAAAGATATTGTCCATATGACAGATGATACAAAATAATTTTCAGAATCACGGTAATTAAGAAGCAAAACTTATGGGAAGGAACTTTCTATTCCATCTACGAAGAAAATGGTCTTATCAATGACACTTGATTTTATGCTAAGTAATACTGACACCGACACACGATACGCGATATAGCACGACACGCCGACACATCGTTTCTAAAAAAATAAAGAATTCCGACACATTAAAACACGTTGTATATTAAATGTATATTTTTTTACGTGATGACTTATCATTTTTATGATTATTTTAATCAAATTAATTTGTTTCAAATTCATAAATAGATAAATAATAAAAGACCATAGAATTAATTTACATTAAAAATATTAATCCACCATTTATTAATATCATTCATTGTTTCAATTTGACAAATTCAACTCTACTTAAATAATCCATAAAACTTGGAGAAAAAACAATCAATCCACATTTTGAACTCGCGTGTCAAAGTGTGACATCCTGAAATTCAAGTTTTGTTTTTGAGCGAATAAGTTGAGATTTTCATCGACGCGCTTATAGTTCTTTTCTTTGAGCTGATCACTCACAAGATAACTAGTTTACCAGGTGAAGTCGCTAAAAGATTATAATACATTAGACTTGAGAATTCGACCAAGAATCGACTGCTCGACCGTGCTAATCTGTAGAGATCATTACGGCATAGTTAAAAATCAATTAGAGACCGGAGATAGGTCGATTTGACAAAGGTATGTGATCAGCGCGTGGGTGATTCCACCTAATTACAAAATTCTTGTTGATCGGCACTAGGCCGATTTTTTTGTCATTTTGGTACCTTGTGTTCGTATTCGAAACCTCGAGATTTTCACGACAACCGAGAGTCACCAATGTGTCGAAGATGTATGTTTTGGCTTGAAAATAATCAACCATAGGTCAATTGCATTAAAAATTCCTAAAAGTTACTCGGTAGGCTAGGTCACGCTAAAATCGCGCCAGATTGAAATTAATCGCGAATTTGAATCCGATTTCTGAAATTAAAAGTTCTATCATGTCATAAGTCATTTAAGGAACGTCAACTTGTCTTTCGAAGATTTGTCTGTAAACTGAGATTTTTGGCGAAAATTCAAAGTAAGAGCATTTTTTACTGGAAAAATCAGAGGACTGTTTTTTATTGTGTTTTTGGGATGCAAGTTGGTTTTATTGGCGAGGAGAAATGTTAATTTGGTTGAGGACACTTTGGTGGAATTTATGGGGACCGGTTTAGGTCTAATTGAAGAGAAATTGGTTCAATTTGGGGGAAATTATGTGCAAATTCGAAGCCCCCATGGTGTGCAACCTTTTGGACCACTTAGCAAGTGTGTTGGGGAAGTTTTGGAGTGAATAAGGGTTGCTGGTCAAGGGCTGAAGTGGTGGGGCATGTTGGTGGGCTCAAAGGGGACAACTTTGGCTTCTAGAAGGCTTAGTGGCCCCCCTCCAAGTTGTAGTTGGCCCTTCTCCTTCAGCAGATCACCTTTCTCTATTTTAAAAGCCTTTGAAGCTCCAAAGAACCAAAAAACCGAGCCAGCCACCGCCTTTGCCTATCGCACACTCACTTGCCGCCGTCGTGCCTCACCGTGCCGCTTGCGAGCCCAGCTTGGCATCCTACTCGCCTCGCGCCCAGCCGCTCATCCTTGGTCGTCCTTTGCCCCTGTCCAACGAAGCCTGGCCTTCATTCATCCCTGCCAACCATCATGCACCACCGTCTAGCCGCTAGAAGTCCCCGCCTGCCCGCCTACTCACCATTGCCGTCACCGATCCGCCAGCTTTGCCATTTCTAGCCCCGCGCCACCTCTTTCAACCCAAGACTAGAGCTGAGCCCCCTCAGCCCAGCCATGTACTGTTAGGCCCGTTTTGGACCGCTTCTAGGCCTCGTCGGGTGTTGCCGCTTCGGAGTTTGTTGCCCGTCTTTGAGTTGCCGTCGTCATGGACTCACCAGATCGCAAAACCAGTGAGTTTACTCGCTAAACTCTGCTTAGGGAGTTAATGATGCTTAAGGGTTGATTAATTTAGGTTAATTAATTTTATGTGGTTAGTTAGAACGGATTAACAATTTAATTATTCAATTTTGCATGTTAGGTGGTTAGAGTAGCATAATTAAAGACTAGATATGTTGTATTATCTATCTAGATTGGTTCGGAAATTTTCCTGGGCCCGTTTCGGTATTTAATTGGGCGTTTCCGCCCTAAGTTTCTATCTTCGACATTTAATTGTATTTATTTAATTATTTTTGTATTTATTTAATTAATTATTATTTTCTAGAAATTATACTGGGATAGCCGGTGACCAGAATTTCGTGCTGATTGCATTGGTGTGCTTGGTTTATTTAATTGAATGCCAATTTGTGCTATTTGAGTGGTAATGGTAATTTTGGGGTATTTATCTCAAAATTGAGTAATTTCAGTATTTAATTCGGAAACACCGAGCGTCGGTTTACAACATCAAAAATATCTTTTTGGAATAAATTAAATAGTGAAATTTTTAAAAAAAAATATTGTATTTTGGCTAAAGCCAACCGTGTACCCACACACAATTATTTTTATCGGATATTATAAAAGCAGTGAATCATCAATTAGCGAGAACAATATACTATATCAGCCTGTGGGCAAAAATATTTATCAGCTTCAGTGAACTATATTATCTAGTAGCTTTAGTAAGTAATAATATGGATATCTAGCAGTTTCGGTGAGCAATATAAATATCTAGCAGCTTTGGCGAGCAATATGGATATCCAGCAGCTTTGGCAAGCAATATAGATATATAGCAGCTTCGGTGAGTAGTACTCAAATCGATCGGATTTATAGATGGTATTGATGGTATTGAATCGTATTTAATATTCGCTTACTTTTACCAAATAAAAAATAAAAAATTGAGTGATTCAATTGATCGATGACTTGAATTGAATTGAATTGATTGGTTGAGTATATGATTTTCACTGACGTGTAGGAAGGAACTGAGGCAACGTAAGTCCTCTATCTTGTGTGTGCATAGGAGGCCTTTAGGCGTATTTCTTTCCTAGTCGGAGTTTAGGGGGTGGACTTGTTAAGACATTGTCTTACCCCATCGTGGGCTCAACCTTTTCAAGTCCATAGATGGCTGCTCCTCCTGAGCGTTTTGGCCAGCCCAAAAAGGTCACCGAATAGGTCATGCGGATTCCTCTTCCCAGGGGTTAAGGAACCTGGGTCTATGAGCTCGTGAGGACCATCGTTTGGGTTGATGTGGCCCTACCTCGGAGGGTACCCCATCAATTCAAAGTGTGGTACTGTTACAAGCGAAATGGACCCAGAGAGGGTCCCCTCTAGGAGTCAGAGGTACATGCATCGGTGTTGGAGATCGCTTTCGGTGCGGGTACAGCTGACCCTCCTGGTAGGGGCAGTGGTGGACCCAAGTCCCCAAGAGAGTTCGGAGGTTTCTGATGGGGATTCGACTGCCCAAAGTTCTTATAAACCTTTCTCGTATAGACTCTCGTCTATAGACTAGTATTGTAAATAAACTAGCCGGCTGTGTATAAAGGTGTGTTGTGGTTTGTGGAATTTGTGGCCCTGCTTTTCTATCCTATCTTTGTGTTGTCTGGGGATTTATTTATACACTTCCGCATGTGCATTAAAATGAATGGATTGGTGACGCGTCTTGGGACGTCGCAAAATGATCGACCACTGAGGGATGGGCACGCGCTCGAGGATCAGGGCGTGACACAAAGCGTGTCAGAAGAGAAAAGAAAAATAAACTTGAAGGTGAATTATGTGTCACGGGTAATAAGAGTAAGAAGAAAAGAGAAAGCTAGGTTTTTCTTCTTTTCCAATTTATTATTTTTATAATTTTTTTTATTTTCTTATATATTTATATTTTCACCATTCATTTATTGAAAGTTTTCAAAATTGACACTATGATTGTTGCAATCATGTGTCAAAATATCGAATTCACATGTTGGAATTCCCGACTCGCATGTCGGAAAGTGTCAGAGAGTTAATTAGGTGTCGAATTGTCCGACACATGTTGATCAAGTGCTGAAGAATGTCGAAGAGTGTTGGACACGTGTCAGAGTATCTGACATGACACAAAAGATCTCGGAAAGTGTCTGTGCTTCCTAGATAAAGCTGCTAAATCACAACCCAAATACAAATTTGTTTTACAGTAATAAAATTTATAGGAAATTGAATAGGAGGTGAGGTACGGTTAACCAAATATCTTTAAGGTGATTAGTTCATGTCAACAGTGTTAAGCAGCTTCATAAACTATGCTTCTCAAGATATAACACTTCAAACCCTTTTATATTAACACTATATAAACATGACTTTGTCAAAAACTTTTAGAAACCGGCACACTTGGAGAAATGTTTTTCCAAAGATAAATTCTAATTTCTGAATGACTTTATCCACCGCAAATTAAAGAAGACTCAAAAGATAATTATTTTCGTAAGGTAAAGATTATCTTGGAATTGTTGTGGAAAACTGTGGAAGATCCGTCATTAACATGTCCCTTAATGCAAGTAAAATCTACTAACGAAGATGAAGGAATTCCTCCATTAATACATCCATCCATTAATTCGTCAATAAATGCAAACTGCTGCATATGCATCCACTAATGCATCAATTAATTTGTCCATAAAACTATTGCTGATGCACAAAGGCTGAAGGAATGCATTTATTAAATCATCCATTAACGCCAAGGTTGAAGAAGAAATGTGTGAGCTTATGTTGAGTCATTAATACCATTAATTTCAACATTTTGCATGTCACATAAAATAAGAAAATACATAGGATTTCAACAGGTGGTGCAGCCATTGACGCTCATTCTGCCGGGCTTTGTTATTATACATTTATAAAGTTCAAATGAAGCGTGTACAATCCGGGATCATCATTAACACTTAACAGTATACTCGGTGTTTGCGTCAGGAATCCTTGACATTACCATGTCAGATTACAACTACAACGACAACGAACAAGCTCTTCCAGAGGATCGAGACTTTGAGATGACCGACGCCCAGTTGAGATTCTCTTAGTTTCACGCCGGCTCATTAACTCCACTCCATCATCCTCCAACAAATTGAAGCGAAAGTCGTACTTTATAAGCGAACGATGACAATCGTAATTGATGCCAAGGGAGATTATTCACCTGTAAGATGAATGCGGATATTCAATCAGAGCTCGTAGAGGATCGAGACATCAACTCGAACAATCTGCAAAATCACCTATAAAGAACTGCATAATTTACGTTGAGGCATGTCCCTCTCTTACTTTTGACTGGTAAGCTCCGCATTTATCGCTATCCCGAGGCCGCCTTTGTCTACAGGATTAGGAAATCCTACTTCAGGAGATGGTGTGCCTTGCTTATTGGTCAAAACGTCGTTGATTTGGCTGGAGTCACTTGATGGACTCGGGGGAAAGTGAGTGTTTTCCAAAGTTACAACAGCTGCAATCTCATTGCCACCATCATCTATACTTTTATCTCTAAATCTGCCTTTCCTAAAAGTATAGGAATTGAGGTCTCTTTGGTAAAATCTTCTTCCTAATGCAACAATTTTCTCCCACGATGAACTTGAAGAACCTGTTACTTCATGCCAGTTTCTTTTGACGAACGTGACCATGAAAATGAGGAGAGCTAAAACTGCAGCAGCTCCAGCAATGAAGAATAGGCCCAAGAAACTATCCAAACCCAAGCTGTTGGAAGAAAGCGAGGTAGTCGAATTCGGACAGTTGGTCTTCGATGTAAACCATGTGTTTTCGATTTCTGTCATTTTAGGCCCTTCGGTTATGTTTAGGAGTGCTCGTGAAATATCCGGTACAAGTTGAGACCCTTTGGGGAAAACCTGTAAACAAAAAGACACGGTCTAAGATTTTTCAATCAAAGAAATAACTACTAATCCTAGTAATTGGAAATTTTGAGGGTTCTCTTTTGGTTAGAATCAAGGGATAGGACTTACAAAGCCCAATCCAGCAGTTTTAGATACCGGGATCATGGTATATTTGTTACAATATTGAGAAAGTATAAGTTTAATGGAAAGGACTCCGTCGAACGCTGCTGCGATACCACCCTTTGCACTTCCATTGGAAAGAAGCGCAAGGCATTCTTCAACAGACTTATAAGATATAAGCCTAGAATCGTCAAAGTTCATTTGCTTTAGAATTCCATAGCAAAAAGAGCCATACTGGTATCCCACTTTTTCTCCACTCTTTCGGAGCTGATTCAGATCAGTCACAGTTGGTTGACTATTTTGCACCACCAAAAGAGAGCTCAAGCTTGCCGTATAACTTTGCGTTAGGATAAGTACCACGAAAACCCAAATGATCACAACAAATCTTGCTAGGTTGCTAAATACTCTGTCCGCTGCAATCCAAATTAAGGGTAAGCACATAAATTCTATAACAACGATATGTAACTTGTAATGTTCGATTGATCTATTAAAGTGAAAGGCATTTACTTTGTGCGAAGACAATGGTTGAAAAGGAAAACCAGAAGCTAGTGGAAACTTGATGCATGGCCGGACCCCTGAAGTCTTCATTGACCCGATGTTCAAGAATCCACACGACCAGTGCTATGAACACAAAGAAGCATACGGTTGCTAGCCAAAGGTCCCAAGTGAGTGGCTGCAAGAAAACCCAGGCACTTTTGCCCTTGTGGTCCTTGTATGGCACGAGCAACGCATTTCCCGATTCAGTGTATGGTAAAGTGAAGTCCACGTACAATGATCTGTTCGCAATAATTGTTGTATCACCCACCACTGCATCATAATTCTGTTCCAACAAAAGGAAGGGAAATCTTTTCTATGTCAACCACATGACAGCATAGTAAGTTTCAACATATAACCACACAAAATCAAGCACTTGCAATGAGTTACCTCACCTGGTAAAATACTTGATCGATCATATCATTGTAACTGCCAGCACTACTTCCATTAGGCAAGGCAAAAGGAAAAAAGTCATAAGGCACAGCATAAGGTAATTTTTCTATCACAGCTTGAAAGATGTCGATACAGTATCCGGTGACTAGGGATGTGTTCGTGCTAGGATCTCGAGTCACCTTCACGAATTGATTAAAACCCTCCTTCACGGGAACTAAGATTCTCAATCTCTTCCCATTCACAGGAATCTCCCATCCCTTGGGAATAGAAGTTGAATCGCCGGGCCATATTATTGGTCCAAGGTTACTCTTGAAAGTGGAATATTTGCTTCTGTTGAATGAATTCAAATCTCTCAGCAGCCCATTTTCTAGCGTCCAAAACCCAATCCCTCTTGCTGCATTTCCATTGATATTAACTATCTGGAACACTGACGACTCTAGCTGCCCATTGACGAGGCTAAAATATCCAGTGAGGCCCACGAATGTCATATTGGCTAGATTTTGGAGAAGCTTCTGACCATTTCGAGAGACCCTAATAGTGTCCACATCTATCACATCTGTGGAAGCATTCAACGTCTGGAAGGTAAAATTCGCCGCACCCATTTCCTCGACAGCCATTGCCAGAGCCCAAGCAGCGTCATAAGCCCAATATCCAAAAATGTTCAACATAGGATTAAGGATGGATGGGTTGTCTTGTTGGAATTTCATCTTCCATCGGAGCATGAAGTCGTGCTGGTTTTGCGTGCTCGGAACATGAGTCTTGATGCCCAATACTCCTTGCATGGAATTAGCGACAACAGACGAATCCACAGAACGCCATAGGTCAGTGATTCCATTAGTCATTATCCACACATAACCTTCACTCATCATTCCCACCTCTTTTACTTTGGCAAAAAGACGATAACCGAGGGTAGGTAACATGTGAACAATGAAGACCCGCGTTTGCATCGTCATTAACTTGTAGAGTTCTCGTAGGATTTGATCGTCTGTGGCCAAAGGATGAATGAGGCTCCTATAGTGCACTCGCGTGTTGACCTTTTCCAAAGCATCTGTAAGAGAAGGTATGATGCCTTCTGCGAACTCATTGTCAATGTATACGAGGACTGCTTCTCTCCAGCCAAAAGCTTTCACGACTGCACTTATGGCATTCACTTGGGACGAGTCATTTTGCGCAGCTCGAATGAAGTATGGACTCCGAATGGAACTGAGGGAGGGACTAGTAGCAGAAAAAGAGATGATTGGCACATGTAATTTGTTTCCAAGGTGAATGAGGAAGTCTGCTTGCGCTGAACCTTGAGGACCTATTATGGCTTGGACTTGCTTGTTCTTTATCAGATCAAGTGCTGCAAGGGTGAACCAGAAGACGGTGAAAAATAAAAATAAGTCAGATAATAACATAAATTCTTATTGGAAAGGCATGTTTTGATCAGAAGTCAATTAAAACTTGATGCAATATCATAAAAATAGAAATGTTTAAGCAGAAGGATGTGTCTGCTAATGATTAAAACGTCTCCATTTTCTTCGTTTACTGTAGTGACATTAACCCATGTTAATAAAATGTTTATGAAGTTGAATGTATTGCTGAATTTTCTTTCATTATGATTAGACTCCTAATTCAACGTGTCCTTAAGATGATACAATGTAAATTACTCCAACACTGGTAAGCGAAACCTCTTATTTTCAAGTACATGTGAAATTATACTCACGAAAGGTTGAACCTTCCCATTTGGATACTAACGTAATTTCAGACATCATGAACAATTGCGTGCAAATGCAAAATTTATTAATGTTGAGAAAGCACATTTTAATTAAGTAAACTGTAGATTCAAGAAATTATTTGTACCATGTAGTGGGAATTGAGGCTGCACCTCTATTTCATACCAACTGAAACCAACCCATGAGGTTGTTGAAAGATTTAATTTATTGACCAATCAGCAACTAGCTCCTTCGAAACAGAAATGATTGTGTGACAGACTTTAATATACAGTGAGAATAATAGTCTATTTTGGATCATAAAAAATCAAATCACAAATAATTATAAATTGTTGTGGGACCTATTTTTTTAAGAATTTATAGTTCATAATAGACTATTATTCTCATAGTACCTCAAGTATTGTTGTGCCAGCAAAGCCCCTTTCAATAAAAGTAATATTAAGAACCAAACACAAGAGGATAAATTTGCCATCAAGTTGATTCTTTTTCATCGTTAAGTTGACCTCTTTATCTCATGCCATTTGAAAATTCCACTCTAGAATCCAAGCCCCATATTTCAAGTCTATGGATTTTATGAGGAAAGACCTTTGTGACGTGTATTATATTGCAAGCCTCTCATCATCCATTTTAAACTCCTTTCACTTATTGACAATTATTTGGTTGAACTTCAAACCTAAGTTGTTTTATTTGACCATTGAAACACAGTTTCCCTGGAAATTATTTATCATTAACTCAACTCGATAGTAGAATGTTATGCATGGCTCAACTGGAAATAGAATAATTATGTAGAAATATATTCTATGTACATATTTTCCCAAAGATGAATTTTAAATTTTCTTTATCAACCATCTCCACAGAAATGATTATCTTTCTAGCCTGAAAAGCACAATAATGTTAGGCTCTTTTTCCAAAACTATAACTATATAGCATGTGTCTTCAGCAAGATAATTTCTAATAGAGTTCACTTATCATCTACATTTAGACATAATTTTATAAAATTTTACTACATTTACAGAGGGCAAGAGTGACAGGAAAGCTTTATACTCTTCAAGAATAGAACAAGCAATAGTAGTCCAATATTTCCTCATCCCAGATCATAAACAAGAATCCTATTTGCACGTCTTTAACAAGATGAAACTTTGTATCCACAGATTTATGTACATATGTTCGTTTTGGTGCAATATGAGATGATGGAGAAGGTGGACTTTTCTCTACTGAATCTTCAAGATCCATTTTACGTCATCTTTGATCCTATCATAAGATGATAAGGACTTAGTTTTCGCGATGATTATAAAAAAAAAAAAACCCTTTTAATATATTGCAATCATTAACTTTGAAAGGGGGAAAGAAAGTTCCGCCTGTCTAAACCAAGTGTATATAAAAGGCAACTAAGACAGTGAGTACAGATTGGTGACAGACAGTTCTTGCGGGTGAGCAAAAATCTTGGTCCCTTTCTTTTTTGGTAAACTTAACCTTGGTCGTTCCTTCATGAAGCTTTGGAAAATGTTGCTTGGACCATCGCTGCTAGGCAAATGCATATTTCTTTGAATGGAACACATATTTTGTCATTGAAAACTTAATTATGTCAAAAAAAAAAAAAACTTAATTGGGGATTGTTTTTACATTTCAAATATATAGAAGCTGAAATTTTCATATGATTCCCGCATACGTTGTTACGAACAATAATTGGTTTTTTTCTTGTATCACACAAACAATTGCATAGAATAGTTTATGCTCTTCCGCAGTATGTGTATTAACCTAAAACCAAACCCCTTCGAAGTTCAAGCAGAGATTTAACCTCATAAAATTCGGTAAAAGAAAAGATTAACCAAAACAATCTTCAACACGATCAACATAAGTTGAAAAATGTTAACCCAAAAACTGGTGTCATCACATATTTCTGGCCAAGCATCGTGACCAGTCAGTATGTTAGAGAGAGAGAGAGAGAGAGAGAGAGAGAGAGAACCTCCAGCAGCAGCGGCAACCTCATCTCGTTTGGAGTCTCTAACGTTGAGGACGAGCCTAGTCTTGTAGGAAGGGTTTGAACTATAAAAGTCAGAGAGAGACATGTTAATGCAGGTCAATCCCATCTGACCCACCTCCGTCTCCAGATCAAGAATCACCCCGACGTTCACTGAAATCGTTGTTGGGTTGCTGTTGTTACTGCCTTGCGCCACTGCTGGCTGAGTTTCGTCGGTGAAGGTCACAACTACTGCGAAAAAGGAGAGGACTAAAAAGGGGAGCTTTTCAGCGTCGAAAAAGATTCTTAGAGGAATCATTGAAAAGCGTTGTGTGAAAAGGCAACTGAGTGTGTTTGTGTTTGCGTTTCTGTGTGTGTGTGAGAAAGAGAGACTTGGAGGATATGATGATCACTACGATGTATTTATGTTGGAGAAGAGCTTTGAACAAGTAAAAGCGTGGAAAGTTTCCATTCAAGGATTGCTGAGCACGAGCGTGACCTCCAGTAGTACCGATAGTTCATGGTGTTTTCTAACTTCTTGCATACTCCTATTGTCTTTCGTAGAAAGTTCATATAGCCTTGTCTATTCTTCAGTAAGCCTAAACATCTATCTCCTTCACCTATTATGCGGAGGAGTCAAGATCGCTCTGTTTGAAAGGTTTTCATAGTTGGTTCCAGTCATGCTAAAATTAGGAAAATTTGTTTCCTCCATATTATTGATTTTCTCGTCTCCCTTCTCTTAAAACTTTTTCTATCTCGCCTCTGCCAACGTCCAACAACCTTCTATTCAAAGCATTTTACCACATTGGCTTGCCTATTTGGCATAATGAAAAAAAAAAAAAAGTAATTGGGATTACATTATATGTAGGATTTTGTTCCGATCAACCATAAAGCAATGGAGACATGTCAATCGCACATATCCTATTTAAGTTTCACGTCATTACACTGTTGAGGAAAATTTTCTTACTAGTTTTGATGATTAACAAAACTTTCTTTGATTTTGATTAAAAGTTTCTCCAGGTGGAAATTCTGATGAGCACCATCAGATGTTACTCATTAGACTCAGAGATTCAGACTCTAAATCTTGAAATAATTGATATCTTTGATATTTGATTATCAGGATATTGTTCTAAAAGATAATCCTCATGCAACGACCAGAAAATTGGTGAATATTTGTAAAAGCTGTTGAGAAGAGGACTGATAAATCAAAAGGGTTGTTGACTTTGATTTCTTTGAATCTTCTGGGATTAAGATAAAGCATATTTTCAACAAACTTCTTATGACAAATTTGTGTGCTGAGAGTTTTCCAAATTATCCCTCTTTAAAATCATACTTTTACTCAAGCTTGTTGTTTTTTATTCTCCTGATACCATTGAGTTTACTATTATTTATAGATTTGTTCTTATTCATGCTACTGATTTAGCAAGAATTCTCTGTGTCAGTCACCTCAGAGTTTGTCCCAATTGATATTGATCTTGACAGAGCTTATCAATCTCTCTCGGATATCTCAGATTTTTCACGAGATGGTCTATCTCATGTTTCACATCATAACTTCCCCTTGAAATAGATTGTTTTGCACAAAATCATAATTAATTGTCTTCGGCCAAAAGGTTCCACAAGAATAGATGTCTCTCGATATGAAGCCAAGATCATCTAGGCTCTCTTGAACAATCATCATTTTTCACTCACACAAATGGTCATTCTTTGTATGTTCTGAACTATTTTAAAATCCAAAGGACAGTTCCTTATGGATCTTTGATTACAAAAATTTTCATGCATTATGATATTGCGATCCCATCCAATTTCTAGAAGAAGCAACTCCCTTTGTTATCAGTGGATGAAAAAATGATGAAGAAGATGGGATTTAGATTTGTTTAGGGATAGTGGCAAGATAGACATGGCAAGTTCATTCGAACTAATCTTGAAGGTCCGTGGCAAACTTAGCCTCACCTCCTGCAAAAAGAAGAACTCATGCTGATTGAAGTGGATCTTAGTCACTCTTGTAGAGATTGACTGGAGAATCTTCGGAGGATTTTGATTTGACAGAAGATTAGGAGGATGATTTGGATAGGCTAATTGACAAGATTGGAGAAAGCCTACTGAATGAAGAGTTTGATCTGGATGAAGATCTGGAGGAAGATAAGACTGCAGATGACACTAAACTAAACAGGCCACAAGTTGAGAAAAATCTCCAATAACAAGAAGAAAGAAATCCCCCAACAGTTGTGCAAGAAAAGGAACAGGAGGTGGCAGATACTCTTGCATCAATTGGGGATGTGCTGCATGAAGCGATGGTCAATGTCAGTGATCCAATGCCTACTGTGATGGACACAACCACATTATCTAAACATCCACTAATTGAGGAAGCACAGGATCATCTGTAGGGAGACCAAATGCTAGTAGAAGTACTTCAAAACCCAAATGAGAGTGCAGAGGCACCCATAGAATAAATTTAGATTGTTGCTTCTATTGTTGATGAGAATGTTGCGGTTGCAGACAAGGAAGCAGATGTAGGGGGAGAACTGCAAATTGACAAGGATGCTCCGATTGAGGTGGAGCAAGTTTAGGTTACAAGGGTCGGGAAACAGAGCAGGGCCAAAAAGAAGGGGAGCATGATCCCTCTATTGAGATCATTCCTCAACTAGAGGTTGCTGCAAATTCGAATGGAAGTATTTTTAGTTCACTGAAGGAACTCAAAGATGAGATCAAGGAGATGAACTATCAGATCAAAAAGCTTATGTAGGATGGGGACAGAAGACTTAAGAAGCTTGAGACTACCATCAATCACATGAGTCACTACGTCCTTGTATTCGTGCCTCCAAATGATGTTCCTCCTTCAAGCCCTCAAGCTTAAGATCCAAACCAGCCTTCCACCTCGGAATAATCTTTTCAATTTCTTTTCAAAATTTTTAAGATAATTTCATTTGTGTTGGCTTATTTTCTGTTTGACTTATCGGTTTGCTTGAGGTATTTTTTGGTTTTTGCTTTGACTGGTTGTTACTAAGTATTGAACTTATTGGTTTGCTATTATGGTTTGCTATTATATTACTAGTATTACCGTTTGTGCTGTTGACAAAGAGGGGGAGAAATGCGCAGAACTTCTAGGATATTTTTCGAAGATTTTGATGCAATGCAATTCTTACTTTGAGGATATGTTTTTTCCAGGATTGGTTAAATCTTTCCTATCCCTTATGTAAAATATCTATAAGAATCTCAACTTTTATATCTTTCATTCTTATAGATCAAATTTGCACTCTAAATACAGATTCTACTATTTTTAGAGCTTTATCAAAATCATTTATTTTAAATAAGATCTGTTGTAAAAAAGTTTTGCCATCAGCAAAAAATGGAGACTGTTGAGGAAAATTTCCTAACTAGTTTTGATGATTAACAAAATTTTCTATGATTCTGATGAAAAGTTTTTCCAGTGGAAACTCTGATGAGCACCATTAGACATTAATCATTAGACTCAGAGATTTAGACTCTAAATCCTAAAGTAATTCATATATTTGATATAGATATTGTTCTAGAAGACAATCCTTGGGCTAGAAAATCAATGGATTTCTTTCTATAATCAAGAGACTTATCCAAGAGGGAATGAATATAAAATCCAATCTCTTAAGATAGATTTTAGTGAATGTTGGATGAATTAATCTTCAAAAGACGAAATACTCTTTCCATGTGAAGCACTCTTCTTAAGGAAACTCTATTTGTTGTATGGGCAGCAGAATCGATGAGAGACTTTATCTAGCAAGGGACCCTCCCTTCGCCCGTCATGATACTCATGATACCATGACCAATACTCATGGGGCCTCAGGGCGTCCTTACCCACATCAACCTAGATGGTCGACTTAACCAGAACATACTCTAATCCTTCCGGGTGGGGGTGTATCGGGAAGTGAGTCTCTATCTCGATGACTTCCTTGGGTATACCAAAATGCATAGGAGGACAAGGAGGTGGAACTGCTGCTATCTAGGGACCTGAAATGGTTATACAATAACCATTGAGACAGCGTCTCAGCGAGTTCTATCTCCTAAGACTCGATTAGTAAACCAATATGCCATACAAGCTGCCTATGCACACGCGGGTCAGAGGACTTACCTTGGTCTCAGATTCCACTTGCAAATCAGTACAATTCAATAGGCACCCAAACAATCACAATATATCGAAATATCGATCAATCGACCTAGTCGATTACATGTCAATCTGACCATTTCCTAGTCATTCTAGCCATTACTATTCAGTCTCAACTGACAGAACCAATCACCGAGCCATGTACATTCTTGGAGGCAATATTCATTATCACTGAGCCACGTGCATTCTCCGAGGTGATAAAAATCTAGTCACCGAGCCACGTGCATTCTCCAATGCGACAGATTGAATTATCAAGTTAATACTATGTCTTTCTCTTAGATGACATCCTCAGTCATCAAGCCAACATAAAACAATGAAATCAATTTCTCATTTAGTTACCAAATTTTCCAACTTTAAAATAAAATACTCATCCACATCATTTCACTCAATTTGCACAATCAGGTACTCAATTAAATAAATAGAGATCACCACTGCAATCAGCACAAAATTCCGGTCGTCAGCTATTCTAGCCTAATTTCCAGAAAATAAATAAATAAATAAATAATTACAAAAAATTAATAAATAAATAGCAATAAATCCAATTTAGGCCTGTAATGTCTAATTGGAAGCCGATACGAACCAGGAAAAATCCCGAGGTTCGTTCAATAAATACTAGAAGCTCTCTACTTGCTAATGACTAAATCTAACCGCCTAACATGCATCATTAAGTCACTAATTTAATTGATCTAAACTAATCTAACCACCTAATCATGCTTAATTAACACTAAAATGTACCATCCAATTTCATCCATTCGATCATATCCCGATTACTTGACACAAAGATTCGTCGAATGGGCTGGTTATGCAAGTCATGTGAAGACAAAGTGAATAATTTCTCGGAAAATTTGTATCTTTTATGAAGCTCAACAAGAAATTGAGTCAGAACAACAATCACGTGGTTCGTACGATTAGTCGAAGTCATATGATGGTTGATACAGGCTGGATGATTATTTAATGACGGGTCCAAACTTTCTAGTTTTCACAGGAGTCCTTTTCATTTGGCTGTCCCATGTACTTGAGTAGTACAAATAAAATAATAGTAAATGATAAAAAATTAAGAACAAAAAAACTTAGTGCCCATGATTCACGGGAATGCTCTAGGCCGTTCGATTTGGGGCTGCACACCACAAGAAATTTTTTACTAATTCATAAGCATTTGTTTTATGAGTGTGTGTAGTTCGAGATTATCGTAAATACTAGTGAAATGTCCGTCTACGAGTCAAAGAAAACAAACTTATATGTTTTGGAAAATCATATGAGATATTCATTTTTCAAAAATTCATTTATTTAAACCGATAAAAAATTCATGATATTAGAATATGATATCCTCATCCTGTTATATTTGCTTTCATAAATTGAAAATTGATGAGATTTATATTGGATCATGAATTTGATCATGTTTACATGCCACTATATATATGTATGTATGTATGTATGTATGTATGTATATATCATGTATATATCATGTATATTAGTCCTATAAATAGAATCTTATACTTGATATGCTAGTATCTATACTGCTTAATTGAAATAAATATGCACGAGACAATATAACCTTCCTTTTTCAATATTGTGTGCCCAAAGTCAAGACTTTGACTTTGGGCCTCATGTCCCTTTCCTTCTTTAAGGGGATTCGTACATTGTAGGTAAGGGGAAAAAAACCTTCCTTTTTCTTCCTTTTTTCTTTCATCTCATATATTTCCTCTTTTGTCTTATAGTGATATTTTGCACGTCCAAAAGTATGTCCAATAAGAAGAAAGATTTCTTCATCTGATTTGTAATCCCCTCGGGAAAATCTTCCTCGATAAAACTCGGTTTAACAAATCGTTATCCGAATTCAAACTCAAAACACTAATTTAACATATATGATTGTTAGTAAACCTGTAAGTAAACCCTCTCACAAGCGAACCGAACCTAATGAACAGGCCCTAGAATGACTTATCGAAGAATAGCAATAGAATGATAAACTAAATAGGACATAGAAATGAGACTTGATCATGATATTGATGTCCCCTGATTGAGCTTAAGAGTGTAAATATCATATAATAAAGAAAAATATTGTCCAGGACACAGTTGACACAAAATAATATATGTTCAGAATTATGGTAATTAAGAAACACAGTTTATGAACAAAAATTCCTTTTTGTCTTATGAGAAAATAATTTTGCCAATTACACTCTATCTTTTGTATAATGATATTTGGAAAATTGAACCGACTTTGATATAATATCGGCCAAATGATGCATATTACAATTAAGAGACATATCTCCAGCGCAAAAAGAAAAAAGACCCGAATTAAAGGAAGACGTTGTGAATTGACTATGCTTCTTTGGAATTGTATAATGTGTATCAACCACGTGAATATTATATTGTGATCATCTATGATTAAGGATAGAGGAACATATGACTCTTTCAATGGACTATGCTCTAAACTTGATTTTCAAACTTGTGAAATTTTACCAATATCAAAATGAACACGGCCATAAACAAAATAGACGGTTTCAAACTCTAAATCTTTCAAAATCAAGCACTGGACAATTGGAGTTTAAAATCTTATCTAATTAAAATTAATCAAGGAGAATTATTACGAGTTCAACAAGAGTTGAAGTGTGACATGAATAAGAACTTAGATTTATAATTATTTAGTAAAATATTCCGTCTATTTAATAAGATGAATGTTCTTATTCTCAACTGAACGTGGAATTGAAAGGCCATTGAAATTCTACACATTGGTGGTTGTGGTCTTCATCAGCTGCACATGTCTACTTCGAGTTGAATCTTTCCAAGTCTCTTAGTTTGAAACTTGAGCTTCTTATCATTAAAAATTCAAGACTTGAGCGACAAGTTTAGAAGCATATGAATTATGCAATGTCATATTGGCAGTGCATGTTTGCTAAAACTACCGTGAAATTTCCAAGATTAGTTAAATTGCTAATTACAAGCAATGAATATATTATTAATTCACTAGTAATTATTTCTAGTATACATCGAATCGTCATAGGCTTGTAATGTTTGCATTGTCCCTGTAGGTTTTTATCAAGTAAATTCTTAGAGCTTGTTCTGTCTCTTTCACATGCAAATTCTAGGAAAGTGCTTGTTCTGTCCCCTCTAGATTTGGTGAGGGGTCTCGCTTGGTGAGGGGGACCCTCTCTTGAGGCTAGTTAAGAGACTGGTACTAGCCCTCACTAGAGGCCGATGACGGTGATCCCTACCTGTGGCCGGCGATCCCTACTGACTATCGCTGAGGACTGGTGACTAGCAAATGTAGGATAGTTGGTGTCCACGTCTGTCAAAATTTGCTGGAAAGATTACATTGACAAAATTTTAAAAGATATATTATTAAAATGATGCAATCTAAAGACGTAGGATTGAATTAGTTGTATAATAAATTTAAGAATTTTCGATAACTTTTTTCAAAATTAACTTATAATATCTTCTTTCCATCGTCACAAAAATTTAAAACATTTTTCTCTAGAAATTCTTTCCCGAGCTCAAAGTCCATCATCTTTGGAAGTTTCAACTTTTTAATCACTTTGCTGGTTACCCACCATGTGAGGCTCGCGAGCACACTCTCGACCGGAACCCGACAAGTTTGTCAACGATCATATGGCCCCACAGTGACTAAATTGTAATGTGAAAGCAAGACGAGGATGATGAATAGGAAAGCCAGCACATAAATTCAATTTCTCTTTCCATCTCAATCTACTCTTGGATGAGATTTTTCCCCTTTACTCCCGACAAAACGCTAGACTAGTTACTTCTTTTCTCCGTCAAGCACGTGGTCCATACTCCAAAAATTGGTCAATTGAAGGACCCCTTTCCTCACGCGGATTTGAAAAATGGATTGCAGTTTTCCTTTCGCATCCTTCCCGGTGATATTATCAACCATTAGCTCTGCTTTCCCTCTCCATTCTGCGACGTGAGCCTAAGAAAACGAATCTATGTGGGGTTTTCTCTTTTGTGTGGGCCGAGAAATTCTTATCGATCAAATTAGTTGCGTACTTAGCCAATAAATTGGTCGATTGGTTCCAGAAAGAGCTGAGAATTTTCTTATACTGGAAAAGCCAGGAATCATACTAGTGTACTTTATAGTAGATAGAAGTCATAAGCTTTTAAAACTCTTCTTTTTGGGTCTCGTTAACAAGTTAACATTAAGGATAAAGAAAAAATTTCTCAATGAGGTGATACATTTAACACAAGAGAGACTGCACCTTCTTTCTTATCTTAAAGACATTAAAAATCTAATGACAGTTTGCATGTTTCTATTAGCGTTTTTTATTTGAGTAATGTTAAGTTTTTATTATTATTTTTTATTTCAAATTATTTCTGTGACACTATTTACTCCATTTAACTGGCATACTATCGTAATGATGATGATTTCGCAATAAAACTGGAGATTCGTCTAATTATGAGAAACCCTGTTTATTATTTGTCGCATTTTATTCTTGGCTCTTCTCCTCTCCATTCGGTGACATCGTCCACTGTAAACCCCGAATTCAAGATCCAAGGAGAGAGCGGGACGGAGGCAGAAGTGGAAAGGGAAAAAGAAAGCAAAGGGAAGAAAAGAAAGTGGGGAAAAAAAAACGGAAAAAAGAAGAATAAATCTAAACTGTCCAATGACATATGTGGTGAGACATCAACTTCTTATGCGAGAAAATTTAATATATAAATTTACTTCCTAATATCATGAGAGAATCTCAATTCTCAAATGGCGGTTTCATGACCCTCTCAAGATGAACTTTAAGGGGGATTTACGAGATTAATCTAGCATAATCAAGTTTTCAAATTCATTTAATCTTTGATTTGTATAAGTGAGAAGTCTAATTTATTCATAACCAATTAGTAGCGGCTCAAAAGTTAAGATAAAATGCATGTCGACTCAAGTATCAAGTTGCTACTAGTAGGGCTTAAGAGAGTTTGCGTTGAGCATCTCGTTTAGTAGTCCATTAGCCTTTTTTTTTTTAGTAGTTCACCTCTTGGGAGGTCGCAACAAGAATTCAGACAAAAAACAAAAGCCCAAAATGGCGGGGATAAATGATATAAAAATAGAAAAAGCCCTGAAACATGCCTAAACCATACATTTGGAGGTCTGAAACAACCGTGAACGATGTACCCAATTTGATAGAGATATATTGCTTGGAAGGAGCTTTTCCCTTTGCGGTTCTCAAATTTTTCTCGCGCGCTACGCAGATTGTTGCCCCAGGCCCGCTTGTTGGATTGTTTGTCCGAATGCTCCGAAAAGTCATCAGCAATCATGTTTGGATAACCACCAAAGAATCCATTCAATGAAGCATCCTGAAAGTATTAGTAAATAGTGCCCATGAAATGAAAGCATAACCGAAAGTGTCGTCGCAAATTATAAACCACGTAAACTTAACACAAATGTAAGTCCCATGATATTCAGAAGAAAATGACACCTAATCACTGATTAAATTGATCACTGTCTAAGTTCAGTTCGAAAATTAAATTTATTGTCGAAGTATATGGAAACTTAGACAACATATTAAAGGGGATCTAGTCATGAAAACTAATTTTCTAAGAGAAGTCATGATGGTCCGTGACTCTCTTCAAGTAGCTATCAATTTGGCATGATGAGTTGGTTGCTTCCATTGTCTCTTTCAAATGAGAAAATTATGGGAAACATCGTACTTATTTCAGAAAGAAAATATCAAAAAACTTGTCTGATTGCAGATTGGAATTTGACCCATTTAAGAAATCGACATGTAGAGATGGTCTCTCGGGTAGATAATGCTCATGGCGTGTGGCTTAGCTCACTCGAATAAAGGAAATTGTGTAGAAAAGGAGGAGCTAAAGGATGATGTGTCTGATAATACAAGAACAATATTTTCTAAACATAAATGGGAGGGAGTACAAACGTCTTTGTCTTATATTCTCCACGTTCAGTTTGCTCCGCTCGCCTCGCTAAGAACGTGAGTCGTTAAACTTAGCAAACTTGTACTCGGACATCTGACAAATTTCTTTTTGTTTTAAATATAATTCTCATTCGTCAAGATAAAGGATGAGCAAACATAGCTGCAGATTCAGAACATATTAGAATCCAAAGGGCTTGTGGGGATACAAGATGCAATTAGAATGAAAGCTTTTTTACGTTGACTTTTACAACCCAAGGTCTACCACCTTATTTGCTTTCAACTGAAATGGGCCGCTTTAAGATTCGAATAAAAGCTAAGGTGGGCTTAGGCTTTCTTGATAAGCAGACTGATTTACCAAGAAGCTTCTTCTGGGCTTAATAAGCCATTAATGAGATCTAACTGATTTGAGTTCATTCGAAGGAGGTACTTGAACAAGAACTAAGAATTTTAGGGTTTCTAGCATAGCCAAAGTTTGTTCTTGTAGCCTACTTTTTATCTAATATTTACGAATAAGTGTATGAGAAATTCTAAAAAAATAATTGATATTATACAAAGGAAATGTTTTTACTCTAGAAATTCTTTTCTTTTCCCCACATAGTTGTCGGGTTTTTAAAGAGTGCTTGAGAGTATTAGGTCGATCAATAGGAATGCGAGTAAATCTCCCAATTTAATCATAAACCTTTTGATTTTTTTTTATTACCACACTTTGCACGAGGATACCATATAATGAATGTCATTATTGCGACGAGCCATTGAAGCTCCCAGAATGTTGGACCCTATCATCAAATACAAAAGTGTTGAGAAGCAAACATGAAGGTCTAGTGACCGACTCTCTCACAACTCTATGACCAAGATAGATTTGGAGACTCCAAGTAGCAGTCGATGGATCGTAGCTCCATGCTCATGGGCTCTGCACTTATCTTGAGTGCTTTTGGAGACACCAAGACTATTCAAATCTGGCAGAATCTTACATTTTAAGGTGCAAACAGTGTGAAAGATGCTCATAACCACTTTGGTAGGATAATTAAACTAGCGTAACATATCAAGAGTGGTAAGTCTCGTGCTGGATATCAGTTTGGAAGAATCTTTGGCCCTAGAAATTCATTTCTTGCATATCTTAAATTTGCAAGAAAAATTGTCGACTTGTTTTTCCGACCCTAATTTTGATAGTGGGCTTTTTGTTTTGGTCCCGACTGATCTATTTCATGTTAATATCCATCTTCATTAGACAGGTTATTCAGGCTCCACAACTATTGGTGATCCAAAAAGTACCTTAATGGTAATTTGTTTCGAATTTTGACTCCAATAAATGATGTGTTGAATCAATCTTGACCATGAAATTTTTTACCTACTAAGAAGCCTTTCAATTTCATCATCTATTAAATTTTGGCCCCTTTAGGATTTTTTTCCTGTATTGAGTTGACACTTAAATTTTAGCTATCCATTGTGTCATTTAGAAAAATTAGGGATTGAACTTGATCCTTAGGCAAAAAAACAGTTAAAATCACGTGTAATTATTAAGGGCTCTATTGCATTAATAGTTAAGATCATATCGCATTTTAATTGGACTGACGGTGGAGGGACCTAATTAAAAATTCTAAACTTAATTGAATTGTATGGGCCGATCCCATGAAGACAGCAAAAAATTGGCCAAGCCTCATTGCACACTTAGTGGCCGAAAATCACATAATGGACATCAGGTCTTCGCAATTAAGAGGTCGGCAGTTTTAGAGAATTAGAGCACACAATGAAAGAAACACGGAGAGAGTGAAAGAGAGAGAGAGAGAGAGAGGGAGTCGCAGCCGAGGATCCATCCTCACGGCCGCGACCTTGCGACTGCCCGCCGTTGCTCCTTGTTGTCTGCTGCACCGACGGTAGCCAGGCTTGTGGCTGCTGCCTCCTCTCGAAGAAGCTGCTGCACCACCGTTGCGCTTGACGACCATCGCTGAACCAGATCAACCGACGAAGTTGAGACCCACCGCAATCGCAACCTGCATTACTGTCCCCTCGCCGAGCCTTCGCTGAACCCTCACCCTCACCGAGTGGAGGAGTATAGCATTTCTATTTTGCAGGTTTTCACTGAGTCTCGACCAGAAACCAAGGCCGAGAGTCCTTCTCTCCGTCGACTATCGAACCGAACCAAGCAGCTCACCAACCATTAACCCGAGAAGACCATCCATCAGTGGTCCCACTTCGCTGACAAAGCCGCTACCCCACTTCACTCCCTACAGATGTCCTGTGCTGCAGGCCTTAAGAACTCCTCGCCCGACGACGACGACCTGTTTCCCAGTAGACCCGCGGCACTCCAAGCCAGTTCGTCCAATTTATGCAGGTTTTTGACGGGCTTCCAACACCACCGCAAGTCCTATTGTTGTTGAATTGAGTCTCGACGGCATCCTTGGATCGCGATTTGCTCCTCCTCGTGAGCCAACCCTTGGCCAAGAACCTGCCACAGCTGTGAGCGTCCCTCCGTCGGTCCTCGATTTGAAAACTAGATCTTTTATATTAGTTTACTTTCCTTACCCTAATTTGAATTATCAATTTCATTGCCTAATTTGAATATATTGTGATATAACATGACATGTGACAGTTGACGGGTATGATAGTTTAGGATTTAACCCTTCGGTTGTTACAAGTTTATCAATTATTAATTTTATTTAATGAAAACTAATGTTGGATAAATTATTTAGGATTTTGGTGGTAAAAAAAAAAAATTAGTTTGGATAAATTTGTAACATCTATACCAGTTTGAGGCTTTTTTTGTGGTATTAACTCTAATTTGTAATAGTTTTTTCCAAGTTGAGACAGGATTTAATCTAATTTAATTCCTAGTTTGAATTGGATAATCTCTCACTCAAGATAATTTATTTTGAATTTTATAAATGTCAAAAAAATAGCACGCGCATATCATATAGAATAGGTTGCATGATTCTTGCCATATCATGATTGCCACATCATTTATGTCATTCCATGTCATCATCCTACATCATTTATGCCAAGTCAATATGTTTGTCACTTTATTACCATGTCATATTTTTCATGTCATTTAGTGATTGCATGTTTAGGTTCGTTGAGTTCAAATTGCATGCCATGTTAGAATAAATTTATTTTATCTTCGCATGTCATCGAATTGGGAAAATTATAAAAAAAGTCATAAACATCTTGCAATTATGCCAATTCAATCATAAACTTATTTTTGGCCAATTGAGTCATAAACCTTTTGTAATATGTTAGTTCAGTTCTTTCGCCGTAATTGGCGGCTAGCGCCGACATAGCCCTTTGGGCGGCGTAGACGACAATTTTTTACCAATATTTATTTTTTTGAATCATTTTATTAAATTTTTATCTTTTTTTTATCTTTTTTTTTTTTTCTCTTTTTTTCCCCTCCTCCCTCCTTCCTTTGGCTCTAGCGGCGGTCGGAGGGAGGGCTAGCTAGCCACCACTTGGACTAAGGCGGCTAGGCGAGCTCGCCCAGCCACTAGTGAGCGATGACGAGGCGAGCTCACCTGGCAGCGGTGAGACGAGCCCCTACTAGATATGGCGATGGCAAGCTCACCCACCGGCTAGGCAAGCCCTTGTCGGATCCGGAGTGGGGCTTCGCCAGATTAGGCGAGGGGGCCTCATCATCGCTGGGTCTAGTGAGGTGAGGCCCTAGTAGAATTTGGCAAGGGCTCATCTTGCTAGCCATCAATGGGTTTGGTGAGGTGAGCTCTCGCTTGGTTGGGGCTCACTTTGTGACATCCTGAATTTCAACCCTATCCCGATAAAATGAAATGGATTTTTTATCGGCGCGCCTATGGTCCTTTTTCTTTGAACCGATCACTCACGAGTTAACCAATTTATTGAGTGAAGCTATTAAGGGATATAAAGCGGTAAAATCCCTAAAAGCTACCCGGTAGGTTGGATTGGACTAAAATCGCGTCCGGTCGATTTTAACCACTGGTGAATTCAGTTTCGGGATTCGGATGTTCGAGCGTGTCACGATTCATTTATAGGACGTCGTCTTGTCTTTCGGAGAAATTCCATTGAGCTCGGGATTTTTACAGAAAATCAATTCGGACGATGCGAAAAGAACGAAAATTCGGATGGGCCAAATTGAAGGGATTTTTGACTTTCAAACGAGCTACTTGGTGAAAGGAAATTGTAGAAATTGTTTGGGCTTCTTCTTCATCAAAATTGGACGTCAGATTGGGGAAATTGGAGAAGAAATTGAAGTCTAAGGTGAGGAAATTCGGAAACTTAGATGGGGGCTGCAACATTGGCATCAAAATGGAGTTTTTGTGGGAAATAAATTTCAAGAAAGTATTAAGAGACCAAGTAGATAGGCATGAAGACTTTTGAGGCCAAAGTCATGATGAATATTAGATATTTTATTGGACTTTTGCTTTCTCTCCCCCAATCTTCTCTCGCACGTCTCCCTTTCCCCTCTCTTCCTCGTGCGCCCGCTTCCTCCCGATCCCCTTCTATTACGCCCTTTTCTTCATTTTTCCCCAGCGCCAAAACACCCCACCGAAGCAGCTCTCCCTCTTTGAATCTGCTGCTCCATCCCTTCTCCTCTGCCACTGAAGCCACCCCATTCGTTTGCCACCTTGCACCACCTCTGTTGACCGCCAACCTCCCACGTTCCAGCAGCCCTCACGAAGTTGGCATCTCCACTTTCTCTCTTTCTTTCGCTGCCATTCACCAACTCCATTGGCGTCTGTTCTCCACCGAGCTCTTCTCTTCAAGTTGCCACGTCCCCGTCTTCATCCGCTCGGTAAACCACCAACATCGACGCCCCATTTAATCCCTTGGCGTTGACTCCTCCAGTGCATCCATCCACCATCTTCGGTCAGCAGTCAACCCCACCGATCCTCCTTTGTCCGCGACCCTGCTCAGCCCACCGCTCCACGTCTCCTCGAGCTCAGCCTCCGCACGTTTGGCCCAAGTCCAGCTTCCATCCCGAGCTCGGTAACCCACATCTCAGCCCGTCATTTGAGCTCAACAGCCTGCAAGTTCTAGCCCGCTTCAGCCCAACTTTGATCTAGCTCAATTCAAGAACAAATCTCAGCTTAGGCTGAGATTTCTTGGGCCGTTTTCAGCCTGGTTCGAGCCCCTGTTGGTGCTGTTGCAAGCTTGAGTTTCGGCCACCATCGCGGTGAACCAGTTTTCGCACTAAACCGATGAGTTTATGCACTAAACTCTACTTAGTAGGCTAATGACGTTTAAGGGGTGCTTATGTTAATTTAAGTGTGATTAGTTTAATTGTTAGCTTGTTTAGTTAAATTAGGTTAGTTAGATTAGTTAATTAGGTGGTTAGAAATTGTAGTTAGTTAAGTTAGTATTGATAGAGCTAGTACGAGCACCTAGAGAGGGGTGAATAGGTGTGAAAACAAATTTGCAAAATATAGTATAAAACTTTACTTTTAACCTGAGTCTGGTTGACAATAAACTTTGTAGAGAAAATCAGACTCTAACAATTGAATAGAGTTATGAACAAAATAAAAGAGTTTAGGAAAGAGAATAAGAACACAAGGTTTATAGTGGTTCGGTTTAATCTAAACCTACGTCCACTCTCCCGTGCACCGTGTACCCCACCGGCTAGATTTCACTATGAATCAAAGAGTCACAAGTATCACGTCCTTGATTTCACGGTGTAGAGACTCGCTACACTTCCTCAAGGCTTCACAAATATCTAAACTCTCTTTTGAGTACAAATTTACGATCAACAAGTGAATTAGCAAAGAACAAGTAGCTTTAGACTTTGGAATTTTTCTATCTAAGATAGTGGCATACTGGAAGCTTCTTATTGTCCTATTTGTTGTATTTTCTTCCTTTCCGATATTTTTATTAGTCGTCTCCAGCAACAACCAAAGCACAACCATTTTAACCAGCGGTTTGAGGTTGTCAAGTGAAGATTTGCTTATGAGATGGTTAAAGAGTTTCTCGATACAGTGAGTTTAGGTATATATTTGAATCGAGTTTGCATCCTATAGTGAAGCAATAGGATCGGGTGATAACACGAATCTAGAAAAAAAATAATACTAAATTCACATACACGAGTTGCAATTGGCAAACAAAAAATCTTGCGCAATAACATAATTTTTTTTTCACTTAGGCCCTATTCATTTTGCGGAAAATGTAGCATCACTAGAAAATATTTTTCAGGAATCCATTTTCTAGAAAAATGTAATTATTTTCCAATATTAAGCTAAAACCTTAAAATGGAGTGGAAAATATATTTCAATATTCTGTAAGGAAAATATATTTTCTATGCTCTTTTTTTCAAAATATATTTTGAAGTATTTTTTATTTTAAAAAATTGACTTTTTAATCTTCTTTTTTCTCCTTTTCGGTGAGCTACTACTGGCAAGCGATGAATGGCAAGCAACAAGCTCAAGCTCACGACCTCTAACCTTACCAAATCAGGGAGCCAAAGGCTTGTGCTCACAGTTGGTTCACCAATTTGGCGAGCGACGAGTGCAAGGGTGAGCCTCGAGCTCGCTGGCCTTTGGCCTCACTAAATTTGCTCCACTAGTTTGGCGATTTGGCGAGCGCGAGAATGAGCCAAGCAAGACCCAAGGCTGGTGGTCGGCGGCAATGAGCCTTGGGTTCACTTGAGCTCCATTGAGATGACGAGCAAGCCTCAGGCTCATCAGATCCAGGCAAGCTCAAGCTTCGCCAAGGCCAATAAGTTGGTGGCTCACTAGATCTAGGTGAGCCTAGACTCTGCGCACCAATGAGCTCGAGCTTCGCACTCGTTGGATCGGCCTCTGAGTCCTTGCCGGCCTATGGCGAGGTTCAAGTTGGCCTTCGGCCGGCAACCAGCCAAGGCCAAGGAAGAAAAAGAAAAGGGAAGAAAGAAAGAGAAAAAGAGAAAAATTAAAAACTCAAATTTTAAAATATATATAAAAAATAAAATAAAAACATAAAATTAAAATTAAAATGTAATTGGTGAAAGAAGTTGAGGTGGAAGATGTTATGGAAATTTTTTTCCACTTTTAAAAAGTGAAAAATATTTTCCTCACTTCAATGATTTTTTTCTAATAGCGAAAAATGTTTTCTTTAACTAGTTCATTTTTCTATGCAATGAACGCTGGAAAATCTAGAAAATATTTTTCTGAGAATTATTTTCCGTGAAATAAAGGAAGCTAGTCAACTCATGAAAGGAGGAAAACCAAATTACAAAAGACCCTCATCTCTATTTATATCTAACAAAACCCTAATGAAATTATAACTTTAAGATAGGAAATAAATTAACTAATAAGAAAATCTAACCTACTAATGAAAACTACTAAAATGGAAACAAATCACCTAATATCCTAAAACAATATCTAAAATAAATTAAGATAAAGGAATAAAAGAATCAGTCCGTAAAAATTATTTACCCCGCATCATCCTCTACTAGGAAAAACTTGACTCCGGCAAGTTCTCTGCTTTGTCGTCCTCCTCCAGTTTGAGACTAGACCACGCACTTTATAATACTTGATAATTGAATTCATCAAATGCACCTTGCTTGAAATTAACTTCATAATCCGAACTTCAAGATAACTCGAGAAAATCTTCAAAGTGAATTTTTCAACTGGATAATTAAATCCTACAAATTTACAAAGTCGAATTTGTGCTGAAGCATGCCCTTCTTCAGCAACTTATATTTTTTCTTATAAATTTCAAATTCTGATTTCTTCCGCCCCAATTAAATTCTTCAGGGTAAATTATCTAAAAAGTCTTAAACTTATTGCATGGCATCCAATTCAATCCTTAACCTTTAGATTTGGCCAATTTGGTTCCAAAATTTTTGACAACTTGCCAATTTAGTTTTAAACATTTCAATTGTGCCAATTTAGTTTTAACATTTTAATAATTTGTTAATTTAGTCCTAAACCTTCTAACGATTTACCAACTTAATCCTTTTAATCAATTTTGGTCAAAAATTACTAACGTGACGGTCTAATCAGTATTGGCCATCCTATATGATCAATTGTTACAATTTTTAAAAAAATTTGTGATTTTTTTTTCCTTTCATTTTCTTTTCTTTTCTTTTTTTCTTTTTCTCTTTTCTTTTTCCCTTTGCTGGCCAGCAATCTGTCAACTTGAGGAACGCCCTCACCAGATCAGGTGAGGGCAGTGTTAACTACCCTATATGTGAGGCTCGCAAGCAAATTCTTGACGATTGACATGAAGAATATTCTGAGATGGTCATATTGCACAGTTTTGAATTTGATAATGGAAGTCAGTCTCTAGACCAAAACGCTTTAATAATATTTGCATTTTCAAATTTGATAATAAAATGTCATGTAGCCGGTGCTTTGCCTTCTCTAGATTTGTCAATCCTCCTTCAGATCTTTTTCATTGTTAAAATATTTAAATAATAAATTATGTTTTCATTTAATAAATTTAAACTTTTTGAATAGTTAACATCAATATCACGAAATTTCACATAATATCGGATTTAGAAGATCTTGAGTTCGAATCTTCCAAACCCTTTTTTGCCTCCCCAATTGATTATTTCTGAAGGCCAATTCATAACTCCTCAACAGAGCCATCAAAATAATCATGTTTTACCTTGCACTTGAATACATGAGGCCCTTTACACCTCATATAAATTTGATTTTCATGGTAAAACTTTGCCCCACCAACGGTCCTGTCTGTCATAATCTTCAGGACCTCTATAGCAATCACAGACATCGTAGCCATTGCGGCCACAACAGCCACTACGGACTTAGTAGTGGTCGTAATCACCATGAAAATTTCTCCTTCCCACATTCAAATTGAGTTTCGTAGGGTATGGGACGGCAATCGTTTCGAACCACCAAAAAGCCGTGCACAAGGTCCTTGTCCCCTATTCATCGTCAAGCAAGACAATTGCTTGAACGTGGCTCTCCAGCAATCTCGCCGAAATTACGCAACAAACTTACTAATAAACATGAATCTAACGATCGGCAAACACGCACTTACAAGCCTAACTACAGAGAGAGATCTCTTTTTCTGTATTCTATAAAATATGCTGAAATATGTATAATACAGAACCCAGAAAACCCAAATATAAACCCAAGCAGTATAGAATTCGGAAAAAACAAACAAAAGCCTAAGATGATGTGAAGATATGACATAAAATAGAAAAGTGCCTCGAAACATACCTAAACCATGAATTTTGAGGTCCCAAACGATTGCAAAAGGCGTACACAATCTGATACAGGTTTAGTGCTAGAACGAGCTTTTCAGATTGAGATTATGGGACTCGTAACTCTTTTTAGATCAAAAGTTGCGGTCGTTTTCTCACACACTACGCAGATCGTTGTCCTGAACCGATTTGCAACAATCCAAAAAGCCATTAGCTGCTGCGTTTGCATCAATTTTGTTATTTTTTTTTTCCTAAACTATTTTACTGGGAAAAAGATCTTTTTCACCTTCCTTCCCCGCTTTCTATCCCCCTCGAATGATTTCGTCCGATGAGACTTGCTGAAAGTATAGTTAAATGTTGCCCATAAAATAAGCAAATAACCCAAAGTTTTGTCGCCAATTATAAACCACCTAAACTTAATAGCTGCAAGTTCCATGATTTATAGACGAAAATGCACCGGAATTGCTAATTAAAGTCATCAGTCTAAGTCCAGTTTGGGTTTTGAATTTCTTGCCGGAGTACATGGAAAGTCAGGGAGCCGTTAAAAGATGTGTTCATTGCTTGCATCCTCTATTTCAAATAAGAAAATTCTAGGAAACAGCGTGCTTAATTTTAAGAAGAAAATATCAGACAATTTGTCTGATTGCATATTGGATTTTGACACCATTAAGAAATCAACATATTGAAAAAATCTCGCTGTGTAGGTTATGCATAGTGCATGAAGCTTAGTTCACTTGAATAAAGAAATTTGTGGAAGAAAAGGAGAAATTAAGGGATGATGTGGCTATTTCTACACTTGGTCAACAAAGAAAAATAGAACACATATATGGTGAGAGAAGTCAAAACATTAATTACATGTCTATTTCACTTTGAATCTTTGAGATCGAGCTAGAAAAGCTATATCCTCGAGCTTATTTTCTAACAGTTCACGAACAAATCCCGAGTGACTTTCTGACTTTATTATAACTGTCGAGAATTTCAAATAGTAGAACTTAAGGAAAAGGGTCAAGACACAAAATAATTAGTACTGACAAACCCCGAAGAGTTCAAAGTCCAAGAGGACATTTGCATCTCAAAAAAGCAAGGGAGCGAATCTTAAGCCAGGTATTTGTCTTGGTTTATGTAATTAACTCCATTGGAGAGGCCAATTAGGACATGCGGAGAAGTAATTCCTAGCGAATTTCCTTAATCCCGTTTGCATGCAAAAGTTATTCGATGATGGCGCCCATACTTTTCCGTTTTGTTTTTTTAGTTCCAATTTTGGACGAAGAATAACAATTCTTTAATCCCAGGATTGTTTACACCACCATTCTTTGGCTGCTATTTCCATGCAGTTTAAACAACTGATTATGGAAATTGGTTCGACTGCTAGAAACAACTCGGATTTAAACTAAGAAAAGTACGGTCGCCGATATGATGTATATGCGATCCATCATCGAGTGATTTCTTATGAATCTTTCCAATTCTAATAAGGAGGTCTGTCTTGATCAAGAGACTGCTTGGGATGGAGTTAATCTAGTATACAAAAGCTCGTGGCTAATACGACATAATCATGCACAAAGAAGAGACACTCGATGATTCTCAACTAATAAAAGAAGTATGTGCCAACTTGAAAAAGCATAAATTGATGTAAGATTGATTCATTGTTGGTTAATACCATAAACTTCTTGGTTTTTCACTCCAACAACCTGCGCAAACTTGCATAAAGTCGATTGTCACGTACCTGAAGACCTGCCCTATAGTAGATTCAATAGGTACGCTAAGCCATAAAATATTGTTGGTGGTCATTCTTTTAATTACTTTTAACTGTAAAGTGAGTAATCGATTATACATCAATAAATTAGACAGTTAATACAGAACGGTCTCGGATATAATTTTTGCTTAACCTAACACTCCCCTCAAGCTGAATTTGATGTAGTATGTTATCGTATTGAGTAGGACCTCATATTTAAAAATAAAATAATAGAGAGAGAAGAAAAATTTGTAAACTGAAGAAAATGTATATACATAACCAAATTTGATCACCTATATCTATACCTCGTAAAGTTGAGTGTGCAACTGATTAGGAATCGTTAAGAATGAGACCCGTGTATATTTATGACTTAACAACATAATAAACTTACTAAATCAAAGTGCACAAGGAGTGATTTATTATTGTTATTGTTGTTCTTTTTATCATCATCATCATCATCATCATCATTTTGGACTTCAAGAGGCACAAGGCTTGAGATATTCGTAACTAATTTTTTATGAGTTTCTAAGAAACTGCATATCAATTCATATTCGATTCAACTCAACGATTGTTCCCTTTGGACATGGTCTTATTTAAATCAAATGTGATAGATGATGATGGGAGTATGGATTTTCTCTATCTACTGGCTCATTCCATACGTTCAAAAGCATCACATCAAAGCTTCTTGTGAGGTGTTATATCATACATATCAATGATGACTTTCCGCTAAGTGTTTAATATTATGTGACCCAGAATGACTTTGAAGTCAATTCGCTCTACTCACAATGGTTTTTTCTTCATGATTGACCATTAATCTTTCTCCCCACAATGTGGAGACATCAAATGATTCATGAAGTACCTTCCAAGCTCGTCCACGGAATTCTAAGCCAAGTTACCGACTACTTGGGGGTGAAAGTTCATCGAATAGGCCCATTATGCAAGTCATGTGACGGACAAATCGTAATAATTGTAACATTTCTTAGGAAATTTGTATCCTTCATGGCGCTTATTGATGAAATTTAGTCCAGACTTGTTCATCAGGTACCCAAAGACCTGCCCTATAGTAGATTCAATAGGTATGCTAAGCCATAAAATATTGTCGGTGGTCATTCTTTTAATTACTTTTAAGTGTAAAGTGAGTAATCAATTATGCATCAATAGATTAGATAGTTAATACAGAACGGTATCGGATATATTTTTTGCTTAACCTAACACTCCCCTCAAGTTGAATTTGATGTAGTGTGATGTAGTATGTTATCGTACTGAGTAGTAGGACCTCATATTTAAAAATAAAATAAAAAAGAAGAAAAATTTGTAAACTGAAGAAAATGTATGTACATATATCTATACCATATAAAGTTGAGTTTGCAACTGATCAAGAATCGTTAAGAACAAGACCCGTGTATATTTATGACTTAACAACGTAATAAACTTACTATTTCAAAGTGCACAATGAGTGATTTATTATTGTTATTGTTGTTCTATTATTCTTATTCTTATTCTTATTATTCGCTTTCTCTTGCATTTCAATTAATTCAACTCAATGACTATTCCCTCCGGACTTCAAGATTTGCAAGACTTGAGATATTCGTAACTAATTTTTGTGAGTTTCCAAGAAACTGCATATCCATTCATGTCCAATTCAACTCAATGACTATTCCCTCTAAACATGGTCATATTAAAATTAAATGTGATGGATGATGATGGGAGTGTGGATTCTCTCTACCTGTTGGCTCATTCCATGCGTACAAAAGCATCACATCATAGCCTCTTGTGAGGTGTTATATGATATATATTAATGTTGACTTTCTACTAAGTGTTTGATATTATGTGACACAGAATGACTTTGAAGTCAATTCGCTCTACTCAAAATGATATTTCTTCATGATCCATGACCATTAATCTCTCTCCGCACAATATGGAGACATCAAATGATTCATGACGTACCTTCCAAATTCGTCCACGGAATTCTAACCTGGGTTACTGACTACTTGGGGTGAAAGTTCATCGAATGGGCCTATTATGCAACTCATGTCACGGACAAATCGTAATTAATAATTGTGAATAATTTCTTGGGAAATTTGTATCTTTCATGGAGCTCATCGACGAAATTGACTCCACTTTGGTCCACGCGGAGTCCTTTTCATTTCACTGTCCATGTACTTGAGCAATACAATTTTTCACAAAGGATCAATGGAAAATTAAATTGAGATTGTCCATTGATTTCCATCCTGACTACTACCGACTAACAAGGATGAAAATTCCTCGAATGGCCCAATTATACAAAGTCATTAGGAGTCAAAAGTGACAATAAATGCGACAATTTCCCGGAAAATTTGTATCTTTTATGAAGTTTAGCCGAGTCAATAAGAAATCATTTTCATTTCACTGTCGTAGGATTTTTCACTACGGGGTAGTAGAACACCAAATAAAGAGAGCCTATTGAATGAATGTAGTGAAAACATCTCCCGATCAATAAACAAACGAAAATATAGCGTTTCTCTATATTATGGGCCTGATTCACAATAAAGTTTAAACTAATTCATAGGCGCTTATTTTATGTGTCTGTCCAATTTAGTACTATAGTATATATTAGTGAAATGTCTCAGTACCGATCTAAGATTACGAAATTATATCTTGTTAACATTCGTAGTGACCCCCTTTACTTATCCATTGCATGAGAAAATTAGGATTTGACCCAAATTCCTAAACAAAAAAATTGTTAATTGCATTTGCATATTATTAGCATTTTTCATTCAATAAAATTTGGCCCACATAAATTGCATTCTAATTAGTCTAGTGCTGAATGGGTTAAAAACAAGCAGGTTCTGAGCTTAATAAAAAATTATCTGGACCAACCCGTGGGAGCATGGTTTGGCGAGGCCCATTGATGACCTATGGTGACCGAAATTTACATGCGATGCGCACATGGGAGGTACCATATTAGGAAAATAAAATCCTAATTCCTCGCCCTACATAAACTGTCACGCCCCGATCCTCCGAGCGCGCGAACATCCCACTCTGGTCGATACAAATGCGACTTCCCAGGACACATCGCCGACCCATTCAATTTTATTATGCATGCGGAAGCGAAACAAATCCTCTGACAACATTTAACTTGGAATAGAAAAAGCAGGCAATCAATCACAACCAAACAAGCTTTCTTATAAACACATAGGTTTATATACAACACCGGATTGTCTACAAAATAGATAGGCTCAACAACTAGGGAACTGTCCTATGACCAACTTGTCAGACACGTTCGCCGATTCTTTAACGTCCACCTTCCGAACTCCAGGACCTCCGGTCCTCCACGACCGTCATCTAAGGACCTGAACTATTATCCCACAACCAGGATGAGGCTACGTCTCAACGAGTCCTACCTTCTAAAACTCAATTAGGAAGAAAATACGCCTCAAGGCGCTCTAGCCACACGAATAGGATAGAGGGCTTACCTCACCTCAGTCTCTTTCCTGCACGTCAGTACAATTCATATTCAAGAATACTCGCATAAGCTGAAACTACCGACATACCCATCGGTCTATCAATTCAGTATATCCAATTGATATCATACGATCCACACATCTATCAATTCATATCATCTATTAAACCATACCATCTATTCATCCATCAATACAATTCTTTGCTCGCACAAGCTGACATGGATGCAATGCTCTCACAAGCTGATATAGATGGTAGCTCGCACAAGCTGATATATACATAGATGATAGCTCACACAAGCTGATATATGGATCGTTACTCTCACAAGCTGATAAACAATCATTGCTCTCACAAGCTGATAAATGATCATTGCTCTCATAAGCTGACATACAATACTCACACAAGCTGACAATGATGCTCACACAAGCTGATACATATATAAACCAATTGCTCGCCAAAGCTGATAATTCAATAATAAACCAACTCATACCTTAATTCAATCAATCAATCAATCCAATCGATTCAAACTGGTCATACAAACCAATTACGGTGCTAAAAGCCAACACCGGGTATTTTCAAGTTAAATACCACAACTTCATCAATATCACTCCATTACACACTTTTGGAATAATTAACCATAATCATCAATCACTCAATTTCTCAATTTAAACATACAATTAACACAAACTGATCACACTGTTGCGATCAGCGCGAAATTCTAACAACCGGCCATCCTAGCATAATTTTCGAAATTATTAAATAATTAAATTTAATTCCGAAAATTAAATAATTAAATATTATATTATAATAATATAATATAATAAAATAATATTTATAAATTCGAAATAATTAATTAATTAGAAATAATTAATTGGGGCTTAAACAAAATTACACTAATTTAATCATACAATTAGCCCTAATTAAACATCCATTAAACTAATCATACAACTAATCTAATTTACATTAAAATAATCTAATCTAACCACCTAAACCTAATTAGAATAATCTAAACACCCCTTAAGCATCATTAACTCACTAAGCAAGAATTATAGGATAAACTCACCAGATTAACGTTCCGGCGAGTCCACAGCGAAGGCGACGTCAAGGCGAGCGATAAACCTCAAGGCGGCGACATCAACCAAGGCTGGGAAGACACCTAAAACAGGCATCAAAGACCTCACAGCTTTCTGGTTTTCTGCTTCTGATCTGGGCTGAACTGCAGAGAAGAAACCAGCAACTTCAACAGCGAAAACGGGCCGATCGGAGCTCCAGCAAGCGGGTGGTTGGCAACCGGTGGCTCCCGGGGGTCTTGGGGATCTTATAGGAGGTTGGGATGGGCAAAGGAAGGGTCGGAAAGGGGTGAAACAGCAAGAAAACGCAGAACAAGCGGAGCAGGGCGGAACCAGACGGTCTGGCGAGCAGCAGCTTCTCTCAGGATTTCGGGACGGCTGGAGAATCGTTCCGGTGAGCGGTGGGATGCTCCGGAACGGGCTGGATGTCCTCGTCACGGACGTGGGTGGAGCGTTTGCTGATTCATCCGGGAAGTCTACTTTTAACTCAAATCTTTGGCGAAAGGTCAGCTGGAGCAGAAACTGAAACGAGGAGAAAACAGGGGAGGAAAACGGCCGACGATGGCCTTTCGGGCGTGCGACGATGGAGGGGCTAGTGCTGCTCGGTTCCTCTGGTTTTTGCTGAGCTTCTCTCCTTCAACAACAATGGATAAAGCCAAGAAATGGGGAAGAAGAAGCTGCTGAAGAGGGGGGCTCCCTTGGTGACTCTCTAGCTTGCAACACTTGTCAATCTCTCCTTCCACTTGCCCCCACCATGACATCACATGCCATCAGCCACTCTCTCTCCTCAAGCTTCCTCCACAAGCTTGTTAATAGGTGTAAAATGTCCCTAGCCCCATGGCATACGAATTTTAGACATTTGTGCATCAAATTCAATCATACTCAATTCCATCCAATTGAAGCTCAATTAAATCAACCCATGTGTCCTCAACCTTCTTATGAATTTTCCCATCAAGTGATCCAACTTGCATCCCAAAGATTCGATTAAAACGGCCATCTGACAATCTCGAACAAAAACGGCCTTACTTTGCTTTTCTGCCAAAAATCTCGGTTTGTAGAAAAATCTTATTCCTAAAATGAATTGTGACTTGACAGAACTTCCAATTTCTGTAATCAGTTCAATTTCACGGTTAAATTCAATCTGGCGCGACTTTAGCGCGTCCTAACCTACCGAGTAGCTTTTAGGAATTTTCTGTGCAATTGACTTGTGGTTGATTATTTTCAAGCCACAAAGTGCATCTTCGACACATTGGCGACTCTCGATTGTCGTAAAAATCTCGAGATTTCAAATACGAACATAGGGTACCAAAACGATAGAGAAATCAGTCTAGTGCCGATCAACAAGAATTGTGCAATTAGGTGGAATCACCCACACTGAATTACATGGTTATGTTGAATCGACCTATCTTCGATCTCTAATCGGTCTATGCCGTAATGACCCTTGCAGATTAGTACGGTCGAACAGTCGTTTCCTGGTCGAATTCTCAAGTCTATTGCGTTTAGATTCCTTAACGGCTTCACCTGATAGATTAGTTATCTCGTGAGTGGCTAACTCAGAGAAGAAAGCTATAGACGCGAAGATGAAATGCCCGACTTATTTAATTGAAACCAGAATTGGAAAATCGGGATGTCACATAAACCCTCTTTCTCTTAAGATTTAGGATAAATGAACACTATATATGTCATACATACTAAACCGACAAATAAAATCTTATGCTCGATATTTGTTGAGCATCTATATTGTTCTATTGATGCTAATGTGATGCCAATATCAATATATAAGTGATATGATTTTGACTAAACTTCAAAAGCATCTATGTACAAAATTATATAAATTTAGAACCATACATAGAATGGCTATTGCAACCTACCACTCAATATGGAGGAAAATATGTTTAAAGATATTGCCTAAAAGACGAGCCTATGACCTATGATTAGACACGGGCTCTCCCAAGCTTATACCTTATATGACACTGGGGTGTTCATAAAAATTTTCTAATGAGAAGTCACCACTAGCCTATTAGAATCGGCTAGAAAACAAGTGAAGCATATGAGTGTATTTCATTTCTTATGCAACTAGAGAATTTAGGATTGAGAACTTAGTTACACTAATTAATCAATTAGTGCATTTTTAGTATCTAATTTTGTTCATTTCAAAAAAATTATTGTTAGGCAATCTGAATTGATTTTAGACATATCAACTAATGTGTGAGGTGATCATACAAGTGCCCACTCCCCCTTATCTTTCTGCCTCTGCCTCCTCTCTTTTTTCGCTTTTTCAAGCCTCTCCCTCTCCCATGCCCTTTTAGGGTCGGATCACATCTTCATATTCGTCACCAATACCGTCTTTCTGTGTTTTGTGTGCCCACTCCCCCTTATCTTCTGCTCTTATATTTAGCTAATTGATGACAAGAATTGAAAAGACCAAGAGCACAAAGTAACATGTTGAAAGTGCTAGACCAATCTAAGAGGAAAAAAGGCAATCGAAATGACATCTTTATTTGCTAATTGAGAATCATGGCATTCTTCACAAAAGACGTTTTGAATATTCACTTGACGTCAACTCAATTTCACTTCAACTTGGCAAAAACACATCTGGATCAATTCAATTTCATACAAGTGGTTCTTTTCCACATCCAAAAATACACATATCGAATCTGTTATGTTAGACTTGTCAAAAATATGTCACAAACCCTTTTCTTAACCTATATTTAATGGATTGTGTTAGTATAAAGCTTAGTTATATTCAGAAAACGAGTTCAGAATGATGAATTCTAATATAATATGGATGTTAAATGAGATAATAATTTATTTAAACCCAATCAATCTCTATTAATCTCTCTTTGTTCTCACTTTTACCCTCATTTGATCTTGTACTTGCTTACTTCGTGCTTTTATCTCAATTTGGATGTAAGTTTTTATAGATTTTGTTAAATCTAAAAGTATTTTAATAATATGAGTTGGATAAGGTATGAGTAATTAAATTTGCATTATAAATAGTTTTAAAGATCATTTAAACCCGATCTGATCCATCTCTTTGACAGGTTTGTCCATTACATATAAATGTCGGGAGTATTTACCAAATTGAGACCTTTGGTAATGAGCTTTAAAATGAATGACTACTAGTAATACCAAACTGAGGATTTTTCTTGTCACGTCTTCACACGCGTGTGTTCAACCCTCCCATCCATTTCTTCCTCAGCTCTCAACCACGCACGCATGCCTCTGACGCTAAACCTGAACCTTCAGCGAGAGAGAGAAGAGAGAGAGAACCAGCTTTGAGGATGGAGGGACCTCTCATGGGCCGTAGGTCAAAGGTCAAGCGTTTGATGGACTTGGGCTGCTGGGCTGAGGATGAGGGAATTGGACCCGGTTTTTGGACGGGCTAGAGAGTGACGGCCCAAATTGAGTTGGCTCTAATTAGACCAATTGGCTGATGGGCTTAGGGTGATTTTAATGGGCTGCACTCGTGGTTTAATGGTGTTTGGGGTTTTACTTTTTTTTTTTTTGGATATCTTTTTCTTACTTTCTCCTCTTCTTTTCTATATTATTATTATTATTATTATTATTATTATTATTATTATTATTATTATTATTATCATTATTATCATTATTATTATCATTATTATCATTATTATCATTATTATTATCATTATTATCATTACTATCATTATTATCATTATTATCATTATTATTATTATTATTATTATTATTATTATTATTATTATTATTATTATTATTATTATTATTATTTACAAAAAATATACATATTGAATTTGTCGGCAACAATTTAGGTGTCAATGGATTCCTTTAGTAAATAGAATGGTTTGATAATAAAACAAATACTTAGGAGTACATTACATGTCACTAAGCCAATTGATTATTTATTTAGAGGCAATAACATAGGATTTCGACAGTTGGTTCAACCATGGAAGCTATTCTACTGAACTTTCTCATTATACGTTCTAGTTGTTAGCTTAAGTAAGTCATATTTTGTTGCCAAATTAGATACTTTAGGCAAGTTATTGAAATAACAATGAGCATTTTCATTGCCAATACATTATAGGATAAGAGAAGCTAATATGTGCATGTAATGTTCACTGGAAAAAGCTTTGAAAAGCATCTATCTTTCGTTATATTGTTTGCCATTAGACAATAAGTGATATCAATCACAGTCTTTACATGAGAAGAGAATGAGGGGGAAATTATTGTCATCTAATAGTACAAAGTTCGGCGTTGTTGAGGCATTTAAGTTTAGAATCTAAAGTTCTTGAGGTATGTACCTCTCTTAATTTACATTTGTAAGCTCGACATTTTGTTGCTACGTCAGGCATCCTTCATCTACGTGATTAGAAAGTCCTTGTTCTGCAGATAGTGTGCCTCGCATATTGTTCATATCGTGCTTGTTTTGGCTGAAGTCTCTTGATGTAAATAAAGGGAAGTTAGTGTTTTCTGAAGTTTCAACAATTGCAATCTCATTGCCACCATCATTCGTATTTTTATCTCTGCATTCCCTAAGAGTATGAGGATTGAGGTCCCTTTGGTAAAATCTTCTTCCCGATGCAAAAATTCCATCCCGCAATGAACCTGAACAACTTGTTATTTCATGCGAACTGTTTATGACAAACATGACCATAAAAATGAAGAGAGCTAGAACTGCAGCAATCAAGAATAGGCCCAAGAAACTTTCAAGATCCAAGCTATTAGAAGAAATCGAGTTCGTCGAATCCAGGCAATTGGATTTTGATGGAAACCATGCGTTTTTGATTTCTGTCATTTTAGGCCCTTCAGTTACGTTAAGGATTGCTCATGAAATATCTAGTACTAGCGGAGACCCTTTGACGAAAATTTGTAAACCAAAAGCAAGACATGAGATATTTCAATCAAAGAAATAATGAATAATCCTAGTAATTGGAAATTTTGAGGGTTTTCCTTTTTGGGCTATGATTGAGAGGTTGAGGACTTACCAAGCCAAATCCAGCTGTTTTTTAATGTTGGGATATATCTATTGCTACATTGAGGAAAAACAAGTTTAATGTAGGGGATTTCATCGAATGCTGTTGCAATGCTGCCCTTTGCACTTCTCTTGGAAAGAAGTGCATCACATTCTTAAGGAGAATGATAATATATAAGTTTCGAATCATCGAACTTATTTGCTTTAATATTCCATAGACGAAAGTGAGGATGATGGATGTAGTTCCATATTTTCCTTTTGTGACTTTTGTATGCTACACGTTTACACTCTGGATGGACGAAGGTCCACCAACTGGCCGTATTGCCTAGCGCTTCATGGCGCTCTACGTCAACATTGGAGGATATCTGGATGGTCCTCTGCCATATTTAGAGGATAGTAGCAACAACGATGACGAGGACGATGCTAGTGGGAAGCCGTAGGTGAGGGAGACGAGTGGTGGTAGGGATCCAATTTTGAGACACGGTTTTGGTACTTTTTGAGATCAAACCGTGTCGAGCGGGTGGTGGGTCTTGGATAGTTTGAGGACGTAGATGATAGCTAAGTGGATAGCTAGTGGAAGTAGTATATCCTTTTGACCTCCCAATGTACCCTTGTTATCACATGTTTAAAAATAATACAAGAAATGAATGCCATTGCTTGTTGTTCTCTTGTGTTCGTTTGTTATTGTTGATGGCTTGCTTGGTGTTTAATTTCAACTTCTGCTTGTGCTAAAAAGTGAAAGATTAATCTCACATTAGTAAGGTGGCGCACTGAGATGCCATAGGGATTTTTCGTGGTATTAACTTAAGAAACATTAGAATTTGAGCCAAATTCCTAAACAAAAAAAAAATTGTTAATTTACATTTGCATATTATTAGCATTTTTCATTCAATAACATTTGGCCCACGTAAATTGCATTCTAATTAGTCTAGTGCTAAATGGTTAAAAATAAGCAAGTTCTGCGCTTAACAAAATATTATCTTGACCAAGCCCGTGAGAGGATGGTTTGGCGAAGCCCATTGATGACCTATGGTGACCGAAATTTACATGCAATGCGCACATGGGAGGTATCATATTAGGAAAATAAAATCCTAATTCCTTTCCCCACATAAACCCTCTTTCTCTTAAGATTTAGGATGAATGAACACTATATGTGTCATACATACTAAACCGACAAATAAAATCTTATGCTTGATATTTGTTGAGTATTTATGTTATTCTATTGATGCTAATGTGACACCAATATCAATTTATAAATGATATAATTTTGACTAACCTTAAAAAGCATCTATGTATGAAATTATATAAAGTTAGAACCATATATAGAATGGTTATTGCGACCTACCACTCGATATGGAGGAAAATATGTTTGGAGGTATTGCTTAAAAGATGAGCCTATGACCTTTGATGAGGCACAGATTCTCCCAAGCCCATACCTTGTACAATGCTGAGGTATTCATAAAAATTTTATAATGAAGAGTTGTCACTAACCTACTGGGATCAACTAGAAACCAAGTGAAGCATAAGATATACTTCATTTCCCACGCAACCAGAGAATTTATAGTTGATGACTTAGTTACACTAATTAATCAATTAGTGAATTTTCAATATCTAATCTTGTTCATTTCAAAAAGATTTTTGTTAGGCAGTTTGGATTGATTTTAGACCTATTCACTAATATGTGAGGTTTTCATACATGTGCGTAATTATCAAAATAAAAATCAACAACTAAGGTGACGTTAAATAAATTGCATTGGGAGGGCAAGGATTTGACATTACCAAATAAGGATATGTCATCTCTAACTAAGAAAGTGCACAATCAAAAGCATTCACTTTTAAGGATATTTGGAATCCTATGGTAAAGTCATAAGGGTTTGTTCAATTTTGAGAACAATTCTCTTATCAAAGATTTTCACACATTTTAAGAGAAGGCTACCCAAAAATACTATTGTCAAGCTATTTCGAGAAATTCTAATTTTTTTTATTTATGTTTTTTGGAATTTTTGGGATTTTCTGATTTTTCTAAATTTTTAAGGATTTTTTATTTTTTTTTCTAAATTTTTATGACTTACTGAATTTAAAAGAAAATAAAATTCTCAATTATTTTGAATTTTGAATTTTTAAAAAGTATTTTCGTATTTTCTTTAATCCGAAAATGGGGGACAGCCCGGTCTGATCATGGGCTGCAACAAGCCTACAGGTCGAGCCAAGGACAAAATGAACCACTGTAAAAGGCCCTTACCCTAATTAGAAACGAAGCCAACTTACTAACAAACAAGCCCAATCCTAATCTAACTATACTAAGCCCAGTAGACCAAACATGTCCGAATCCATCAGCCTGAATAAATCCATGGCAAAGCGCAAGACAAACGACAGCCAAAATTCTGAATGATTCGGACTTTGTAGATTGCAATTAATAGGCATTGATGAATCCTTGGAATAAATAGGAATGCAGCACTAAAACGAATGGTTTTATTTCGGGCATTCCCTCGAACATATGGTGAAGATATCCAACATTTTTAGAACTCGAACTCGGGTTCTAGACCAAAAATATCACTAGGGAATGCTCGACATCAAGCGCCGACTCAGTTAAAAAGAAAGTGCTCAAGAACTAGAGACGCCACGTTCGGTTCTTTCTTAAAACAGGAGGGCCAGGCGAAAAGGAGTTCATGAGAATGATTTTGACCGCGGAAATCCCTAGCCGGTTCAGAGAGGGCGGTTATAGGGCGAGCTCACGATGAGTTGAGCTATGGCTGACTTTCTCACGATGTCTCCGAATTGAGATCCTTGGAAAAAAGAACTGGATTGAACCCCAAAGGAAACTCACTTGGAATTCCGTCGCCGTGGAGGAGGAGGCCCGCGGGCTCGAGTGTGTCGCCTACGGTTCGTTGACTTGCGACGGGGATGGTCGGGTAACGCTCAGTCGAGAACAAAGCTGGGCTCCGTGTCTCGCTCTCTCTCTCCCCCTCTGCCCAGACCTTCGACCAAGCTCCCCACGAAGCCTGCAGAACAGTGGAAACGTAACTTTGACACCTCGCCCACATCGGGTCGTTGGAGATTGGAAGGAGATGAGACAGACCTGCGCTCAACGTTGTGATAAAATTTTCCAGCTTTCGGTAAAAAGATGGGATTTTTATTGTGCATTGCTTGACGGAGGGAGTCGGGTGGGAACCAGAAAAATGAGAGGATGGAACGAGGAGAAGAGAAGGGGGAAGCCTTGCGCAAGAGATGGGAGACGGGCTGGGCTCCTTTCTTGTCTTCTTGGGCTCAAGTTGTGGGCTTAAAGAATTAAAGAAAAAATGGGCCGAAAGAGAGGAAGGGAATTAGGGAAATGGGTCAAGGGGTGAACCGAAAGTTTTAGACAAGTGGCTGGACATGCCGGCCTGCTATAATTCATTTTTGAAAAATCATTTTCATTCATCCTTTTTCATTCTCTCTCTCTCTTTATTTATTTATTATTTTTAATTTATTTTTATCCATTTTAAAATCTTTTTATATTTATTTTTTATTTTTGTAAAATTAATATATACTTAAAATGTCGACAAAAATTCGGATGTCAACACGACTTGAGCATTGTTAAATGAAATGAGAGCCTACAAACAAAGATCGAACAGATAATGGTTTTGCCAAAATAGAACACTTAGCTTTCATGTCTTCCTTTCGTATGGTTTTGCGGTGGCCCTTGATGGAGAACTAGTCCTTGACGAGATGGAAGTCAAGGTTGAGGTGCTCGAAGTTGCATGCGAGCTTGGATGGCTTTACAGCTTGAATAATAGCGCCAAAAGATGGAGAAGTCAAGATGAAGAAGAGAGAACAGGGAGGGAAGATCATGGCCCGATCATGCAAAGGGGCCTGAGAGAGTCTTATGTTCCTCCGAGAAAAATCCCAGTGCTAAAGAGAGGAAGCCCCCAAAAGGTGGTGTCCTTTCTGCAGCCGCCTCCTCATTTTTTTCGTTTTTTCAGCTCTTTCCCTCTCCCATGCCCTTTAAGGGTCAAGACCACATCGTTTTATCTCTCACCGATACGGTCTTTCCGTGTTTTAGGTGCCCACTCCCCCTTATCTTCTGCTCTTATATTTAGCTAATTGATGACAAGAATTAAAAAGACCAAGAGCACAAAGTAACATGTTGACAGTGTTAGACCAATCTAAGAGGAAAAATGGCAATTGAAATGTCATCTTTATTTGCTAATTGAGAACCATGACATTCTTCACGAAAGAGGTTTTGAATATTCGCTTGACTTCAACTCAATTTCACTTCAACTTGGCAAAAACACATCCGGGTCAATACAAGTGGCTCTTTTCCGCACCCAAAAATACACATATCGAATCTATTGTATTAGACTTGTCAAAATAGGTCACAAATCCACTTTTTAAGTTATATTTAATGGGTTGTGTTATTATAAAGCTTAGTTATATTTAGAAAACGAGTTCAAAATGATGAAGTTCAAAATAATATGGACGTTAAATGAGATCACAACTTACTTAAATCCAATCAACTTCCATGAATCTTTCTTTGTTCTCACTTTCACCCTCATTTGATCTCGCATTTACTTACTTTGTGCTCTCATCTCGATTTGGTTAATTAGGGTCAATGACAAAATTTCTATTTCTCTACTTATTTGTTTTTTTGTTTTTGTTTTCTAGAATAGGTTTGGAAAGAAATTTGTTTGGTAACGTAATTTAATTTTTCTATTTTCGGAATAGAAATAGATTTGAAACAGAAATTGGAAATTAAATTTTTTAGCTTTTCTATGAAACAAAAATGAGAAATGAGAAATCCTTTCATTGTTCATTTTCGTCGCCATCTGCTGCCCACCCGTTGCCCCTGGGACATCAAAGGCTTGTTGCTCGCCGCTAGATGACGTATATTGGACGCCCATCTTAGAAATAGAAATTTTGAGTCGTTATCAAACACGTTTCTTTACTCAGAAACTCGTCTAGAGAATAGAAATTGATTTTTGTCCAAGAAATTATATCATGCGTGCTCTTATAGAAGTGTTTTCTTGATATAAGTTGGATATGATATGAGTCATTAGATTTGTATTGTATAGAAATGGTTGAAAGTGGATTAAATAGATCACCCATACTCAACGTGATCCACCTATTTGATGGTTTATCCACTACATATGAACGTCGGGAGTATTTAACAAACTAAGACCCTTGGTAATGAACTTTAAAATAAATGACTACTAATAATACCAAACTAAGGATTTCCGTGCAATGTCTTCACCGGCGTGTGTTTGGCATACGCATCCATTTCATCCTCAGCTTCAACAATACACGCGTGCCTCCGACTCTAAACCTGAACCTTTAGCGAGTGAGAGAGAGACCTAGCTTTGAGGAATAGAGGGCCCTCTCATGTGGGCTGTGGGCCAAGGTCAAGCCTTTGATGGACTTGGGCTATTGGGCTAAGGATGAGCAAATTAGGGTGCATTTGGTAAAGTTTTTGTTCCGAGGAACAATTTTTGAATAGAAAGAGTTTTTTTTTTCCATTCCCGATAACAATTTTTAAGTAGAAGGACGTACTTGGTAATTGCAAAAAAATTATATTCTAGGAATAGAAATAATTTTAGTAAACTTGTATAATTTTGTTGTTTCTTTTAATTTTTCAATATTTTTATTATATTTTTCCTTTTTTTTTTTCTTCTTTGTTCCTTTCGGCCGGTCGCTGGCCTCAACAATGGCCGGCAACCGGCTGACGAGGGCCGACAACCTCATTGGAGCATCACCAACCCCTAGTGAGGCCAAGCTCGCCCAACCACTAGTGAGGCTCGGCCTCGCTGGGCCACCTCCCGGGCGGTGTTGCCCAACGGTGGCCCGGTGAGGTCGAGCCTCACCGCTGGCTAAGCGAGCTTGGCCTCACCGGATCTAGGCGAACACGAGCTTGTCCAGCCAAGGTGAGGCCGAGCCTTACTTGGCCGGGCAAGGCTCGGCCTCACCGAGGCTAGGGCGAGGCTAACCTCACGTTGCCTAGGCTAGGCCAAGCCTCGCCGGTGACCTCGCTTGGCCACCGAGGCCATCGGCGAGGCTTGGCCTTGCCCAGGCGGCGCAAGGTCGGCCTCGCCCAGCCACGGCGAGGCTCGACCTCACCGGGGGCCGGCGACGCTCCAGCGAGATCGCCAGCCTTCGTTGGCTGGTCGCTGGCCTCAAAAGGAAGAAGAATGAATAAAAAAGAAGAAGGAAAAAGAAGAAGAAAAAAGAAATGTTTTTCGAAATTGTTCTCGGGAACAAGAAGTAGTTTTTTTCTACTTCTTGTTTTTGTTCTAAATTTGTTCCTGGGAAGAAAAAAAATTTTTTTGTTCCCAGGGACAAAATTTTTACCAAACACATTTATTTTCCTTTTTTGTTCCCTGTAACAAAATAACATAAATTTTTGTTTCGAATAGTAGAAACAGTTTTAAACAAACAGGACCTTAGACGTGGTTTTTAGATGAACTGGAGAGTCATGGGCCAAATTGAGTTGGCTCTGATTAGACCAATTGACTGATGGGCCTAGGGGTGTTTTTAATGAGCTGCCCTTGTGGTTTAATGGTGTTTGATGCTTTATTTGTTATTTATATTTTTAATATCCTTTTCTTTCTTTTTTTTTTTTTTTTTCTCTTCTATTCTATATTATAATTATTGTTGTTGTTGTCGTTGTCATTGTTGTGGTTGTTATTATTATTATTATTATTATTATTATTATTATTATTATTATTATTATTATTATTATTATTATTACTATTACTATTACTATTACTATTACTATTACTATTACTATTATTATTATTATTATTATTATTATTATTATTATTATTATTATTATTATTATTATTATTATTATTATTATTATTTACAAAAGAATGCAAATTGAATTTGTCGGCAACAATTTGTCAATGGATTCCTTTAGTTAAATAAAATGGTTTGATAATAATAAGAATACTTAGGAGCACTTTACATGTCACTAAGCCAATTGATTACGTCTAGTTATATACAATTTAACATAAACACAAAGAGATTTTTTTTAATCATTTTTCCTTTTTATTTTTATTTTATCTATTTTATCTCAGACAAGCATGATCTAAAATTCGATTTATTTTAAGATTCAGGAAATATGAATTCCTAAACTAGATGAGCATGAATAATATGAAGTTCAATTAAAACTATTCGTAAGATGTAACTACTAACTAAGTCTTGCAATACCCAATCATTTTTTCCTTTTTTATTTTTTATTTTTACATTTATTATATTTATTATTTATATTTTCTTTATTATTTTTAGGGAAAATTCGAATGAAGGGTTTGACGTGCTATTATGTTCTCAAATAAGGACTTGAAGTGAATCTTATTTAAATAAAGGCTTGAAGTGATCATATTAGTTCGAAAAAAGGATTTGAAGTGGTTATGATTATTTCAAATAAGGGTGTAGCCTCGCTAGTTGGCAAAATATTCTGATTGATCCGGGAAATTTTTGTCCAAACATAAGTAAATTTAAATTAAACTACATTAAAAAATTAAAAATCTAGGTGAGGGTTGCTTGCCCTCGCCCGAGTCTAGCGATCCTCGTGCAACACCTTCGAAACTCGCCCCAAGTTTAGGGGCATTAGGTGAGGGCCGCCCTAGCCTGGCAAGGGTTGCCAAGATTTAGGAGCCTTCTCTCGCTTCTAGCGAGGGTTGTTAGCCCTCACCCAGGTGCTAGTGACTCTGCCCCATTGGTGGTGGGACATTATCTTCCCACTCATTTGTTTTTTTTAAAGACTTTTTATGGAAAGAAAAAAATTGAAAAAAGAAAGAAAAAAGAAAAATTTTAAAACTTTAAAAGGCGAAATTGCCCTTCATAACTAGTGAGTTCAAGCATTTCTTTGAGATTGATATGGACACTTCAGGCCCTTAATTGAAACAAGGTCCACTTCAAGCCTTTATTTGAGAAAATTTGGGCTATTAGTTGAAACAATGTTCATTTTAGACCCTTATTCGAGAAAATGATGATAATTTAGGCTTTTTATCTAGAATTTTCTCCTATTTTTATGTCACTTTCTAGTAACAAGATTTTATTCCCTTCCTATTCAGAACGCTAGCCTTAGTATTTAGCATCGTCTTCTTCTTTCTCTTTTATCCATGGCTAGACCCCCGCCTTCTTTTCTTTAATACACACATTCCAGTTTACCAAAACATTCTTGCATTCAGAACTCAACATCAATCGCACAAAACTATTCAAAACATCATGAATAAATTCCAAATATATCGAAACCTAATCAACAAAGAATAATCATATGAACATTGAAAATGACTTGGTTTCATTTGAACTTGGCAAAAACATGTAGGGATCAATTTAGTTTCATACAAGTGATTCTTTTCAATATCCAAAAATACATAGAAGAAAATCCATTATTAGACTTGTCAAAATAGGTCATAAATCAATTTCTTAACCTATTTTTGATGGGTTGTGTTGTTATAAAGATTAGTTATATTTAGAAAAATGATTCAAAATGATAAAGTCCAAAATAAAATGAATGTTAAATGAGATTACGATTTACTTAAATCCAATCCATCTCTATGAATCTCTTTTTACTCTCTCTCTCTCTCTCTCTCTCTCTCTCTCTCTCGTTCTCTCGTGCTTACTTGCTTCATGCTCTGACTTCAAATTGGGCGTGAATTTTCCTAAATTTGGTTAGCTATAGAAGTGTTTTAGCAATATGGGCCAAATAGGACATGAGTCATTATATTTATATTGCATAAAGATGAGTTAAACAAGATTAAACGGATCATCCAAGCCCGACCTGACCCATTTGTTTGATGGGTTTATCCGTTACATATGAACTCCAAGAGTATTTATCAAACCTATATATTTGGTAATGAACTTTAAAATGAATTACTAATGGTAGTACCAAACTAAGGATTTCCGTGCGATGTCTTCTTAGCGTGTGTACGATCCGACCAGTTCTAGATCACCTGGACAAAGGTTGGTCATCATAGATAATCCGATGGCTATTTGATCAATCGCTGACTCTAGATGGTTGGAGACTCGCCTGAGGACAGATCGGCAATGGTCGGGAGCTTCAGGAACGGCCACTGAATGACAATCAAATAGGAGATAGCACTGGTTCAACCATCGGCTCACATGTCGATAAATCTTGAGCTGCGGTTGAGTCTGGACAAAGAGGATCGAAGGCCACTGGAGGCAATGGTGGTTTTTAGCACATTATAAAGCAACTGAGGAAGACCGAGGGGGCAACCAGTGGTGAGAAGCTAGTCAGCGCGTGGTGGAGGTTCAGTGGAGGGAGCGGTGAAAGGAGAGAGAAAGGGCTTGGGAGGGAATTTTTGGAGAGAGAGAGAGAAGCCCCCCATTGATATTTTGGAGGGAAAAACCTTTTATACTAAGGCTTAATGATCGAATCTTGACCATTGATTTAGTTCAATGGTCAAAATTTTGATTTAACGGCCAAATTAAGTTCATTAAAGGCTAATCACACTTAGAATGTGTCTTATGACAGATCAGATGGGTTTAATTCGCAAAAATCAGTGTTTGAAACAAGAATCATGATTAGGGCCTAATTAGGGACAAAATCATAAATTCTAGAAATTCAGGGTTTTTTTCCCAAAATTCGGGAAATGTAAGAGCATGGGGGTAAAATATGTACAATGAGAATCCATGAACTGGTCATTGGTGATCCAAAATTGGCCGACAATGGACCGAACTGGCTTGCTTTGTCGGCAACCTTCAGACCGGTCAGGCTAGTTCATGCCAATTTGACCGGTTCTTAATTGGTTTTGGCTAGGCAGTCCTTGGAGGTTCAAAATTTTATGCAATTTTTAAGTAGAAATGGTCTGACTCTAATCAAATTAAGCCAATTAAATGTTACTATGGTTTTTTTATTGACCAAATTGAATGATTATTGTGAAAAAAATAGTGAAACTAGACCATGGTTACACGTTATTTGGACATTATAGGCTAAAACAGGCAATTTTGCAATTCCTCACTCAAAATTGCAAATTAATTGAAATTGAATTCAATTAATATTGCGACAAACCTATTCGACTAATTGTCCATACTTAAGATGGCCTATTACATTCAAATTGACATTGAATTGAAGTAACGAGATTTAGGCCAATTCATGAAATTAAACCATAGTATGGAATGGGTTAATTTAAATTTCCTCATCTCAAAATTGCTATCTCGCTTGAAAGGTATCATCAATTCTCAAATTCCCTAAAGAGAAAAGTAGTTGTCAATATGAGCTTAGCCCATGAAAAGGTTTTTGTTTAATGTGCTAAACAAGAGTTCCTTAGTCAGAAAAAGGCTTATCACATGCACTCAAGAAGGGCTATTTGGCCCTATCCGTTCATGCAGGAAGTAATCTGATCGCTCAATATATCTTGCACTTTTGGTGTTGAAGGATCGAAGAATCATTAGCAATATGTATAACTTGACCAATTCAAGAGGTCTTTTAAAAGGGTTGTAATGTGGGCTTGATCATGATTTAACAATGGATAAGCATCAGTGACTATGAAATGAGACAATCATCAATCAACATTTTCGCTAGATTTACAAGTCAAGAAACCTTAAGATAAGAAAGCCAATCTTACCCCCACTTCCTTGAGCGATAGAAGTGACACTCATATGTCAACCAGAATGATTCCAATTTGAAGAGACTTGATTAAGGGATGTAATGTAGGCTTGGTATTGGGTTAGGAAACGAAAGGCTCAATAGGCTCAAAAAGTGTATCAAAGGGTTTTAGAGTCGGTAATCGTCTGACGTCATTACCAATTTCTTTTCAAGATTCTTCAATTTTTTTTTCATTTGCCTAGTCTTGAGAATCCATTAGCTAACCATTTTAAAATGAGGGCTTTGTTCTTTTCTCTAATGACTTTTGCATTTGCAACTATTTTTCAATACAAGCAATTTGCCTTTGACAATTTTTCTTTCCCGTAGGAGTTTTTTCTTCATGTGACTTTTTTGACGGGCATTGACCTTACTCTTACCAAGCACATTGCTTTTTCATGCCCCCTAATTTTTCATCATTTTTTTGGGCTTTGCCATTCAAAGATTTTCATGATCTTTCTTTGTGTGAACATAATGGATTCTTGAGACTGTTGTCTCCAATCAACATTTTTGGTAAATAATTTGTTTTGCCCCCAATGCGAGGAGATGACCACCAACTATGTTTCAAGAAATGAATTAATAAGGTCAAATTGGATTTGTAAGGGATATAAGTGTTTGAGATAGAGAATCCAATGATCTTCTTCGTTTTGGGATATTTTAAACAACTGCATGGCTTCCTTTTTGGATAGGGGAAGCTTGACTTGTGACACAGTAGCTCTCCACTTTTGGGTATACGCTTTAAACGTTTCAGTTCTCCTCTTGTCGACTCGAACCAGCTCCTTTCGAGTCACGGCGATCTCAGTATTTAACTTGTATTGTTGCAAAAATTCGTCTGCCTATCAACTAGGAAATTCAATATTCGCTTCTTTCACAATCTTGACTTTCTCAAGGTTTCAACATTTCCATCTTGATTTTCTTTGCTATCCATCTAGCACGTACATTGAAATTCACAAATACTTGTACTCTCCACGACCCATTTCAATTGGCAATCGCGCATGTTGCATTCATCTCGAGTTTGAAGGGCCTACAATTTTATCCTTCAAAATAGGTGACCGCCAATATTATATTAATGCTTCATTTTACTTGAAAGTCCACTCAGTTGTACAATCAAGCAAGAAAATATCAAAGAGTGACCATCACTTGCCATTCAAAGTCTTTTTCTTGAAATTTAAATCATTTTTATTAGAGTTTCTTTCCTAAGGAATTTGATGATTGATGACATTTATCAAAAATGCTTGAATGCCATTCAAAGTCTTTTTCTTGAAATTTAACTTTCCCTAGTTGAACAATTTGTCTACATTCCATTTGATTTGCTCATACACACTCGGGATTCCATAGCCATTGGAGATGCCACTGGATTAAACTTGGGGTGATTTTTTTAAGGAAATGGAACCATATTGAGAAAGACCATGATGGAAAGAATTCATTTCTTTGGTTGTACCTAAGGATAGGATGGTAGTTTGTTGTGACCTTGGTATTTCTCATACGGGGTGCAAATTCCTTGATGTGAGAAATAAGTTAGATTTGGAGAAGACCTATTGGGACTCTAAGAGTTCCTCGCCCATTGACTTTGAATCAATTGAGAGATATGAAAGTCTCAGTGAGAATCATGTGTGTGAAGCGACTGAAGACACATACTTGACTAACAACATGGGTAACTAAAGGATCCATTGTTTTTCAAGTATGTGGAAATATCACAAAGCTAAAGAACATAAGAAAGAAGACACGGGGAATTTGATTCCCAGACTTAAGCTTAAGACCAAGGAGATATTGCTCGAGGAAAGTGTACGGCATGGAACTTGAATTTCTCTTAAAAACGGCTCTAATTTTATCGAAATGGATGTTTAGGAATTGATTTAGAAGGGAGATTGGGTTTTGACCAATAAGAGGAGTGGTGAAGCCTAAGGAAGCCTTACCTAACCTAATGGCTATCTTGTACTCCTCAATTGAAGTGGCCCACTCGTATTGATTAAATACAAAGGTGGAAGTTACGGGATTTCAAAAGTGGACCGATGCTTTCACCATTGGGATTTGGGGTTCGACTTTTAATAAGGTCAGGAGAAAGCCAACGTGTTTCTCCACATAATCTTGATGCTTTGGGTCAAGGTTATCCCATATAATCTATAGGCTCCTTGGCATGGGAATAACGTCGATCTCGGGCTTGCCCATCTAAAACCGAAACTTAGAGGGGCAAAACTAAAAACTCATCATCGTTGGAAATATAAAATGCAGAATTGAAATTCAAAGATTGGAAATGATAGCATCAATAATACGGGACGATATCTTCCCAACCAAAACCATGGCAAGCACAAATCACACATCGCACGAGGACTTGTGAGTTTTCGACACCTAAGGGTGATGATGCTGGTTAAGGCTTCCATCCTAAAGAATAAAAGTATTTTACTTACAACTACAATTGTCGGTCAGTGCAACTTTTATCAGTTAGGATGAGCGGGTTCATGGAAGAATGGATTACCAAGAGTGTTCACTCACAGATTACACCTACAAACCATCCTAAAGGCTCTAAATTAGGCGATCGGGGTTTTAGAATGCAGTTGTGTATGCGGTGTAGTGCTAAAGCTTCTAAACATGCATTTAAATTTAAACAACCGGCACTTCAATATAATACATAATACATTCATGCGTCCTTTCACTACCTACAAGACAAGGAGTTTACATACACGCCACTCTTGATAACTCTTACTTACAAAACCATTTGACATAAGGTTAGCGACTTACCTCATTTTCCATGCGAACATGCAAACGATCCTACATAAAACATGTTAGTTAACACAACAACCATTTTAAAAGGCTTCAAGTCTCTTAACTAGTAACCAATCTCTAGTGGAGCCGTCAAGCTTGTCGCGACCCAACCTCATGGCCAATGATGGGGGAAATGTTAGATTTAGGGGTACTTGATCATAAGAGTTCTCTCACGGTTCACGTTCCAACAGACGTCATCACTTTGTCTTTTGGGATGAATCCTTGTGAGTTCGCTCATTTATGGTCGCGAGCTCTCCCAAGCTCGTATGTCCTGTGATAGTGGAAACTGTTGCGATTCGTACCCACATGAGTGACCAACCTCAAATGATGAGGTTGGGTGTTAATAATGAATTTTGGGATACCTTTACCATGGTACCCACTCCCTATGGATGGCATCACTTCATCCATTAGGAACTTTCCACAGCGGTTATACTAGACCATGGTTAGCTTCGTCGAAACCCATACTCCTCTTGACAGGCTTATTATATTATCTAGTTGTTTAAACAACTTAAAAAGATAAGAGTCGGTACTAGCCTCATTTTTGGAGGTCAGCAAGAAAACCTGATCGAGGGTTGAGAGTTATCCCTCGATTTCTACGCAACTAGAAATCTAGGTTCAGGGATATAGGTTATGCTAATATTTCTATTAGCACCATTTCGATACCTAATGATTTGTCGTATTTTCTAAGGTGATCATGTATTCCTTTTTACTATATTAGGTCAATGAGTCTAAACTAAGTTATCATGCACGGAGTGTTGTTTTCATGCAATTCTATTTCTAAGAAAAAGGAAAGAAAAACACACAATTGAAAATTAAAGAAATAACAGTAAGTAAACACTCAAGTAAACAACTTTAGGGAAAGTGATAAATTTAACACGCAACCCTAAAACTCAAAGAAAATAAAATGAAAGAACCCGAAACTCATCGGGTGTTTATATAAATGAAGCAACCCAAAACATATATCTGGACAATTTATACAAGAATATGGTTGGAATGGACATGACATTCCATCATATTCATGTCTCGATGAGTCTCCACCTCCAAGGGCCTAATCTAATCCTAGCCTATATCTAAGACTAGGTACATATAATAGGAAAGAAATAATCATTCACGGCAAAATCAATCACAACCATGAAACAAATAGAAAGTGTCACATTCCCACCCCACCATTTGTACGAGAGCGTGACCCGACAGGTCAGCATTGATGTCCCAGCCATGTCGATCATCCCAAAAATATTTTATCTTTGATTAAGCACATGTGAAAGTGAATTAAAAATAATCCCAGTACATAAACAAACATGGAAGTTGGGTAACATGTGTACAAGCCAATCAAACAAAAGCAGCACACACACACACACACACACACACACACACACACACACACACACACACAAATGAGACCTAAAACGTCCCCATAAAAAAATGAGGCACCAAGCCTTGTACACATGGGGAACCAAGGTGTCTACCCCATATAGTGGTAATATACTTCTGGTAAGTGACGTCATCTTCTAAGTCTACTATATTCGTCACGGTAGTAACTATATCAATCAGAAGATCGAGACAGACGGGTGGTAGGGTTGGTTCACCCATTCCACACCTAAAATTGTGAAAACAACAAGAGTGAGTCAATGACTCAGTAAGTAGAAATCCCTAATTCTCCTATAGGAGGACGTCTCACCATTGATCCTCGGATTCAAGATCACCACCCACTTGTCGTTGGCAAATCAATAGCAAGGTTCGTGTCTTGCCTTGCTTATACATATGAATGGCTCTCAATCAGCTATGTGCTTTCAAGTATAAAAGACAATGAGTTAGTGCATAAAAACAAGCCCTCCAAAGATCTATGGCTTACGATCATTCCAGTCACTAAGAGGGAAGTGTGTATCACATAAAACTCATTCAAGCACTAAGTGACCTGATGCAAACATACGCTCAAATTGATGCAAGGACTCAATAATACATATCAAACAAACCCAACTTTTGCAAGCCTCAATTCCAGTATCGGTGTAAGAATCAATTCAAGCATCACACATGTATCAGTCATGGACCACATGTGGACTTCTAATTTATTTCAGTCAATTCAATTAGTCGAAATCGATCAACTCTTCTGGTATCAATTGGGCATCAGTCCTGCCTTGGCAATCGGCATCATCCCGATCTCATTATTAGGACGGCATTCAAGGCGACCCCCTAGCATCAACCTCATTTGGGCCAGCATCATTCACGATCTCAATATCGGGACAACAACTAGGGCTTTGCTCTAGGCAACGACCTGGCATACCCCAGTGTCGGTGGTAAAAGTCCATTGCATGTCCATGCGTTCAAGCATCAATCAATCCATTTTGTTATCTTGAATCATTAGCCGAATGAAAGGCCCAAAGGCGTGCCATACAAAGTGAATCAATGACTTTTGTGCCTCATTACTAGACTCATGTCAGATGTGATTCGAGCTCATGGTCTTGACTTGGAATCATTTGCTTCAGCTTCGGCATCAACCGTGACTTGTTTCGAGTAACAACATGTCTCAATGTGGTCCTGAAATGAAGTATGGGTCGTGCACCCACCTCGGTGCACATCTAAAGTCACATGAGACATTTTCTTGACATCCAGAAGTGCTCGACATCCATGGGAGACCATGAATTTACTTGATACAAAGACAAGTAATTGAAAACATGCAACAAGCACAACATATAAGTAAATACAAGCAAGCGATGACAATATCCTAAATCGATACACGTAGCACATCGCCCTATCGAAAAGTTATGAAAGTCTACTTACAATTTTTGAACCTAGCTTCAAGATGCTCCTTTGGTGATCGAATAGCTCAAAAGGCGGCTTAGTGAGGAAGGCATGAAAGAGAGGAGAGAAAGGGAGAGGAAAGGAGAGAATGGCTCTTCTTTAAAATGTGAGGATGCTTTCTCCTATTTATAGGACTCTTGCTCTTAGTTTTTTATGCAAACTCATGATGACGCCTAAATAACGAGCTGGCCTACCTATCTTCTCGAGTTGGTGCCTAGGTCCTTTGGTCTTGGCTTGTGATTTGTCCATCTATTTATTTGCTTTCCAAAACTCACTTTAGGTTCGTTATTGCCTATGGCGCATAAGCCTTTTGATGCATCATGTCCTCTTCTAATTGGCTAGTTCTTGACTTGTTCACTAAGGCTATTATCTAGAGCCATCATACCTTAAGATTTACCTAAGATTCTAGAGGACACCTAAGTAGGTGATTCATCCATGCCATTAATGAACTAAAGTCCAAAATCATTAAATGAGGCCTAGATATTTTTGCCAACTACTTGTCATGCAAGTTTTCTTTGCCCCTAATTGACATTTGGCATACAATGGATAAGGATCGACTATAGTCAAAGGTCATGGAAGATTCTAGAACCTCAATTGCCTCTTGACATTTGTCCAGTGATTCAATCTTGCATTAATTGATTTGTGTTCAAATATTATCCAAGGCAATCATGAGACTAACATAGGGTGTCGCCTAATTGGAGAAGTCATTCATATTTATACATGATCGCTAGTTCTATGTAGGGGTGTGCAACCGGACCAGGTTAACCCTATTCCCGGATCGGCCCACCCGGATAACAGAGTCGGGAACAGATTCTGGTTGAAACCGGTCCGAGAATCGGTTCCCAAAATTTAGACCCTGTTTGAATTGATCCAGGAACCAGTTTGAGAACCAGTTTTAAAGGTAGCCCAAAACCCTAATTTGTTTCTATCTTTACTCGCAGGCTCTCACACCCGTAGACTTCCCCAAGCTCACGGACCTCTGTCGATCCTGGTTCCATCCGAGCGCTAACCTACTTCTGCTCGCCTACCGTCGCCTTCCTCCCATGACACCAACAACCCGTGAGATCCCGGCGTCGCCACTCCGCCTCTCCTTGCTCCGCGCCCCACGAAATCGTGACACCACCTCTGTCAACCCAGTTCTTGGCTGCTCGCAAGCCTTGCTTTGAGCTCCCCTCCCGAGCTTTGCCGCCAGATCTAGCTCCCCGTTGCGCTGCTTCCTTATCTGCGTTTATTTGGCAAGGTATATGGCAAAAACCCTTTTTCTTTTTTCTTGTTGTGTTTGGGGGGGATGGGATTGATGTTTGGTAATTAGAAAATCTAAAGTTTGGTTTGGCCGAAGTGGTTTACGAATGGGCAAAGGTTTCATGTGAACACTGCAAGTTGTGTAGAGTGCCCAATTGGTCTTTAGGGAGTTGCTTGTCAGTCATTTCCTTCAATCACATTTGGTTGCAACTTTGCTCAATTTTGGTTATTGCAAGAATGTTGAAGGCAAAGAAAGGCTTATGGCTAACTTATTCTTTTCACTGGAAAAACTGCCAAAACAATTTGTAGTAAGGACCTACCGAATTTGAATTTTAAGAGAGGAAATTGTCAGTGTCTCTGAAGGTAGTCATGTGTATAGCCGATGATATCTGCCACATCATCAGTTTCCATACTGCGTTGTGTATGAATAAAGTTGTGTTAAATTCTTCACATGGGAGGACGAGTCAGTCACTGAAATAAAATCTGCATTATTTATTTGTTATTGTTTCTAACTAATTTTGTCAATCTAACTATAGCATTATAAGCATTGAATTCAGATTTGCATTTGGATTTACCTGTGGATCGATGAGAACAGCGTTGTGGAATTTGTTGGGAAGGTATTTATTGCAGGTCAATTGACATCTCTTACCCTCGGTGGCATGGAGGAGAATTTCCTTTAATTTGGGGGGGGGCACAAGAAATGGTGAGAGAATTTGAATATATGGTTTTTAGTGAAAATAGGGAACCTGTGCTTACATACCATAGTGTGTCCAGGAAAAATATGTTGTGGTGTAGCACATTAGTTAAGAGTGACTTGCATGGTTATGGTCGAACTTTAGTGTCAAACTTATGACAGCGTTTGAGCTTGGAAGTAACAAGTACCTTTACCACTTGTTTTGCTCTCAAAACTAGTTGCTCGGTACCGTGCCTCTATCTGCAATCTGTTAAATTAGTCAGCTAAGCTGTAGGGGATGCAATGTAATTTTTCTTTTTGTAATTTAAGCTTTCTTTTGGTCTTAATCATGATATATGCTTGGTACTTATGGTGGAATCTTATTTCTTACAGTTGTGTCAATATTAGTTGCATTGGCCTTCTTGCTTTATGGAGGAAGGTAATTATTAGAAGTTAATGTGCTGGTTTACTACTCAGAACATCTGGAACTTTTATGTTCTACTTACTAGGGGTGTGCATGATTCGGGCAGGCGGTTCCCGACCTAGAACCGGGAATCGCCCGCTAAGGACCGATTCTGAAAAATTGGAACCGGGATCCACCCTTTTACTGCATGGATCCACCCGGGAACTGGACCGGTTCGATCTGGTCCGGTTCCCAGGTGGATCCATGGAACCGATCTTAACACGAAATAATTTTGATTTTCAAATAGAACGATTACATGACATCAAAGCAAGCCAAATAAAGAAAAACCAAATTTAAGTACGTGGAAATGCAAATGGCAGGAGAAGTAAATGCAGCGAAATGGCGATATGATTAGGAGCCGAAGATGAAGGGACTGAGATGAGATCTAGGGTTTATTTTAGTAATTTTTTTAATATTAAAAAGGTTCCGGTATGGTCCGGGTGGGCGGGCAGGCGGATCCACCCATGGAACCGGGAATCGGACCGGTTCCCTCAAGAACCGCCGGTTTCGGGCGGTTCCGGTCCGGTTCCGGGCGGTTCCCAGGTATTTTGCACACCCCTACTACTTACTTTGTATGGTTTGATTTTCTCCTTGTGATAAGTGTGGTTGTCAAATAATTCCAGGTTGTTTTTCGTGCTGAGGCGCTTTCCTATTGAATCTAAAAGAAGAAGGAAGAAGCTCCATGAGGTGCTTTTCCTTTCATTTTAAATCAAAACTTCACTTCTTTCTACTTCTTGCCTTTGTTTAAGAGACATATTTTAATTATTGTGCACATCTATAATGATTACTCTGGAGTTAAAGTGAAAATATGAACTGTATTACTAGTGGTGGTGCTTGGTGCTGTCACTAATATCTTTGTTAGAAACTGAATATTTTTGGGATCAAGCTGTAGTTGTTTGTAAGTGAAGTTCTCTGTTCTATCAATTCTCACAAGCACTGGGACATCTTCCTTTTTTTCCCTTTTCCCTTTTTCTCGGTTCTGGTGAAAGTTTCTTCATCCAGACTTGCTTCTCTAAGGTTAATATAAAGATACATCAATTTTTATGCAAAATAGGTTATGATATAAATAGGGTTAACCCTGTTCCTGGACCGGAAAAACAAGGTGGGTCAAAAACAGGGTCCAATGCAAACAGGGTTGGGTACAAGGTCCAAAAAAAGAGAACCGATTATAACAGGGTCGGGTACAGGGTCCAGGTCTAGACCCTACCCACCCTGAACTTGATCACCCCTAGTTCTATGAGAACCAAGGTTCATGCCAACATTTACTAAACTTTAACCAAATGGGTGCAATTAAGTCGATAGCCTTCTTGAACTTGTCCATGACCATTTTCAATTAGAACTGATCCATTGGATGTCTTAAAATAAACTTTGTGGTTAGTTTTGATTATTTCCCCTAACTAGGTCTTGGTCGGGTGGACTGAGTCCATGGCTGAACATGCCATGCCTTGGTCCATCCAAGATTTATGTCATTAATTCTCATGATTAACCCTCATACCTTATTCTTATGACTTGGAATCGAGGATGTTACATTTCTTCCCCTCTAAATAAAGTTTCGTCCTTGAAATTTAAATACGTGCTTAGCTCAAATAGGTGCTAGTATGACTGTCTAATACTTTCTTCACTCTCCCAGGTCACTTCTTCTACCCTGTGATGTTGCCATATTACTTTAAATAATGGAATGGCCTTATTTCTCAAAACTGGCTCCTCAATATATGACACTCTATCATCTACTTCAATCTCTTTGAAGTTTAACACGTGTGCCAATTCGGGTTTGTGCTTTCTTAACATTGAAACATTGAAAACATTATGGACCTGAGCAAGCTATGGTGCCAAAACCAACTAATAAGCCAAATTCTCTACTCGTTCCAATATTTCAAAAAGTCTTCTGAATCCAGGACTCAACTTTTCTTTTCTATGAAAATAGAACATACCTTTTATGGGTGATACCTTAAGAGAGACATGGTCACTGGAATTCTTGGGGTTTCCTCCTGTTATCAACATAACTCTTCTGATGACTTTGCGTGGCTATAATTTTTTATTGAATAGCTAGAACGACATCTATAATGAGTTAAAGTAGCTCTGGACCATTGATCTTCTTTCCTCAAACTTCTTCCCAACATACTAGGGTCCTATAAGCCCGACCATAGAATGCTTTGAATGGTGCCATACCGATGCTTTGTTAATAAATAATGTTGTAGGCAATTTCAATGAGGTGTAGCTACTTGTCCCAATTTCTTTTAAAGTCCAGGACACGGGCCTGTAACATGTCTTCTTTGGCTCCACCATTTTTTCCATTGCACTACTCTTCTTCATCAATCACTACGTGGCCTAAAAATACCATGCGGTTTAACAAGGATTCGCATTTGCTGGATTTGGACGCGTGGACCCTTGGAGTGCCATAAGTTGGCACAAAGGGACATTTAAGTGCCAAAAGTTACGAAAGTGACACTTAAGTGCCAAAATCATAGCAAAATGGATCACTTGAGTGCCATCGGCGAGAAAATCCGGCCAAATTGCATGCATGGCATTTTCCATCGACTTCTTTTATTGAGGTGGCAAACATTAAAAAAAAAAAAAAGCACATGTGGACAACAAAATCGACCTTGTCCATCCACACTGGCTGAGATGACTTAAACGACATCATTTTTCCTTGGTGTTAAACGATGTCGTTTATGTTATTTTGGCTTAAGCAGACTTGACTGTCGCCGTTTCTCCCCGTTCACTTTCACACTAGATCTTAGGCCCTTCTCTCTGTCGCCGTTCACGCCCAGAGGTGGTCATCGGTCGTCGTCGTCATTCGTTGTTATTGGTCATCGTCAGTCGCCGTTGTTGGTCATCGTCGCTGCTCACCATCATCACTCCTCCAGGTTCGGCCCTTTCTCCCCCTCCCCTATGATGAAATTAGGGCTTGATTCTTTTATTAGGGCTCCGATGGAAAATTTAGGGCTCAACAAGGAAATGTGCTGATCCGACCTTCAGGCAGTGAGGTGGGTGTGTTGTACTCGAGTTGTGCGTGTTGGCTTGCATAAATTCTATTGAAATGCACGTGCTCTGTTTCGCTACTCCCTTGTGTGGAGATGCTCGTCTCGGTTGATGATTTTTGCAGTTGATGCTCGAGTGTGTTTGAGTCAAACAAAATATTGAATCAGGTGGGATATGATAGATAGATTAAGGTGGAAGGTGTGAAATAATGGCCCTCAAGTGCTTTGCAAAGAGCACGCAACTTTGCTATCAATTTTCTTTTGTTCCCTTGATTATGGTCTTTTGGTTCTTTTACTTTTCTTTCTTTATTGTTGTTTCTAATCAAATAGTCAACATATATGCAGGGAATATTGAGGAGTGCAAAATTTATTTTGATACTTTATATAAGTTCGTTTACCTGCAAGGGAAAAATTTGAAACCACATGTAAGTACCTCCTTTTAAAGTTTATAAACTCTTAGCTCTTTTGACATGTAGTATTAGTCTACTGTGCAATGGATAAATTCGGGGCTTGAATTTTCCTTTAAATTTCTCTTGGTTTGTGTAATGACCTCTTGACATAATAAATTAATGGCCAGACATCATAGAGTATGGTATGATTTCTCCTAGCTGGATGAGAAATAGAACTTTCACCCTATATTTTTACATCGAGCTTGCCTTAATTTTATGTATGTGCTTTCACAGGAAAAATATATTTGATTAAGTTGATGTACATTCTCACATCGCAGGTTTATTTTAGCAAAAGATAGTAGACAAAATTGCTTGGGCTGTGCTTGTTGTGAGGACCTCTGTTTTTTGTTAATATTTTAAGGGAAGGGAAGGGAAGGCAAATAATTAAAGTGGCGACCTCTTTTTTGGCTGTCATGTAGGGGCATATTGTCAGTGTGAGGACCTCTGTTTAATAAAGTCCATGAGAGTGAGAGGACTCCCATGTGCAATTGTCTATAGTTCTTTGTGGATGTGGTCCCAAAAACTAATTATTCTTTTTATTGTTCTTGGTATAGAAATGACTTATGACAATGATTATATCATTGTCATAGTTTGCTATATTAGGGAATTTTTAATTGGGGAGGATGAGTGGGAGTATGAGGGTGGAAATGAGGGCATCATCTTTGTTGAGATAAAGAAAGCATCTTATATAGGATTTATTAGGGATATAGTGACTTATTTGCCTTGTAAAGTTCGAAAGTTACTATATTGTATTCCTGGGAAAGGCTTAAGAGATGGTTTGAGAAGCTTAAAAGATGATAATGGTTTAGGGATGTTCTATACCATTATCTTCATGGTAAAGAGGTAAAATATATGTTGAGTACAATAGTGAAAGTGAGGATGAAGATGATGATGGAGAGAACGCCCAAGTAAGACAAGAAGGAGATGGTATTCAAGGTAGTACTGACGTTAGGGTCGAAGGAAGGCAGGATAGACATGATGGAGAGGAGAGGAGTGCGGATGCAGTTCACCAAAGTGATGATGACATAGGTGATGTCACAATCACTGGATTAGATTGGGAAGTAGCTAAATCAAGTGATGATGTGATGATGAACGGTTACTTGCTACAAATTTCATAAGTGGTAACGATGACAAGGAGCTTGTACAGTCAATAAAAAAGCAAAGGGATTTTTTTTGATAGATAAGTTTCTAGCTTTGCAGGTAGCTGATGAAGTTCCAAACAGGACCGAAGGCCCTGCAGATGCTGGTGCTGCTAGCGAGGAGACTGATTATGAAGAAAGAATCAAAAATGCTACTTCAAAGGAATATTGACTTCATTATAAACACTAAGACCTTTGTAAGAGCTAGGTGTTTGTAGCAAAATTATCCATGGAAGATCTATGGCACATTTGTTAGGAGAAGTGGATCCTTCAGGATTGGAGCCTACCAAAAGGAACATACTTGTTCTATTAATTTTGAAAATAAAAGGGTAATAAGTGCATGGTTCTCCAAACACTTCTTTGATTTGATTAAGCTAATGTCTTAGATGAATAGTACTAAGTTTAGAATGCTGGTGGAAGAGCAGGTAAGCATTAATATATAAAAGAATCAATGCAAAAAGATCGAAGCAAAATGTGATGAAGATACTCATTGGTTAGTACAACAGCGAATATGAATAGTTGTGGGATTATGCTTGGGGGTGTAAATTGCAAAATCCTTCAAGTAGAGTGTATGTAGAGATTGTGGAGAAACCACTTCCTGATATTGAAACCAAGTTCAATAAATTCTGTTTGCTTTGATACATGCAAATGAGGATTTTTATTTGGTTGTAGATGGATTATAGGATTGGACGGGTGTTTTTTGAAGGGCTTGTGTAAGGGAGAATTGCTAGCCGTAATTGGAAGAGATGCAAATAACCAAATGTTTCCACTGGCTTGGGCTGTTGTGAAGGTAGAGAACAAGGACAATTGGTTCTAGTTCCTAAAAAAATTGATGGCTGATTTAACGATAACAAACGGAGCAGGGTGGACGTTCATGAGTGACCAACAAAAGGTAATATTTGCTTTTTGAAAAATTTGGTCAATTGTTAGCTTTTTGATATTAACATGTCATTTGTTACATTTCTTATTTTGAATTATTGCAGTGACTGGTTCCAATAATAGCTGAGTTGTTGTCTTATGCCGAACATCAAATGTGTGCGCGGCACATATACGAGAATTAGGCAAAGAACTATAAAGGGGACAAGCTGTAGTTGCAATTTTGGCAGCTAGCAAAGAGTACAAATATGACTAACTTTAGGATGGCCAAAGAAAAACTACTTCAATTGACAAAAAAATGTTATGATGCACTATTCCAAACAGAATCAAGATATGGTGTAGGGCATTCTTCAGTGAGGAATTCAAGTGTGATAACATCGATAACAACATCTGTGAAGCATTCAATGGGAGGATAATAGATGTCAGATGCAAACCAATTATATCGATGCTTGAAGACATAAGGCTTATGGTCATGACTCAGCTTCACAGACAAAGAGATGAGGATGCAAAGTGGACTAGGCAATGTGGTCCTAGGATTACTCAGAAATTTGATGAGAACTTGGCTATAAGTAGGTATTCTTGTCTCATTTGGAATGGGGACAAAGGATATGAGATAATAAAGAATTCCGTCAAGTATGTTTTCTATTTAGGTACAAGAAAGTGTTCATGTAGAGCATGACAAGTAAGTGGAATTCCTTGTGCACGTGCCATATGTGCCATTCAATTGAAGGGCCACAACACAGAAGACTACATTGATGATTGGTACAAGAAATCAAAATATCTTGCTTCGTACCAATTCATGTTGCAGCCAATCAAAAGTAGCAAGTTCTGGGAGCCAACAAATCGCGAAGCATCTCAACCTTTGCCATTAAAGAAGATAATGGGAAGACCAAAGCGAAAATGAAGAATGACGGAGGGAGAGGTCTCATGTCAGCGTAGGATGAGTGGGACGGGTGTTAAGATGAAGTGCTCTTTTTACCACATAGCATGGCATAATACTAAAGGTTGTTAATTAAGGAAGCAGCGGGAACAGTTGTAGCTAGTCGAAGGGCCTAGTGAAAGGACAGTTGGAGAAGGACAAACAGAAAGGCGAAGTGAGTCGACTGTTCTTCAATCGACGACAATAAACCCAGTAAGTCATTATAATTGTGTTTATATTGCTTTATGGTTTATAACAAATATGTACATAGATATAATTGACATGTAGGTAATGTTTTTATCTTTATCAGGCCACGAAAATGACACGTGAAGAATTGGTGAAAGCCCTTGCTGTACCTAAAACTTAAGGGTCTATTCAAAGAAGGCAAGGTAGAAAACAGCTAGCTGAAGGATTGGCCGAAGCAACTAGAGGGCCAGTTAAGTCGACTGTTCTTCAGCAATAGTAGAGAAAAAAATACCTGGTAAGTTCAATAATTTGTTTGTTTAGTTTTCTTTTACATTGTTATATGGCCTGATGTTATATTTATGACGTCCTTTGCCTTTTTCTAAGCTTCGAAGAATGCAAACTAGAGCTCAATTGCCAATAGAGAGCCCAACTGAAGGGCCACCATAAGATCCATCACCAAGGTTACCATAAAGGCCACTAGAATGGTCATCACAAGGGCCACCACAAAAGTCAACAGAAGGTGTCACTGAAGTTAAATGGCTAAATAGAAAAACAACAAGAAGAAAGTCAAATCAAGAGCCACCTACAAGAAGGCTATCTAGAAGACACCTAGCTGAAGAATTGGCCGAAGAAACCCCTGCTGTAGCTGTATAACCACAACAAGAGCCCAAGAAATCACATGCAAGAAGAATGGCCAACCAATCACAAGTACCTGAAACTGACGTTCCCCTTCGAACAAGAGGGGCTTTTGGTAAGAGGCTAAAACAATATGGTTATAGACTTTATACAAATGAGCATTCTGGAACAGTTATTCTTAATGTAATTTTTATAGGCTGCATTTAATTTAATTTATGGTGCAAACTTTTGTTGATAATTGAGTTTTCTTTTTGAAGCCTGGGAAAAGTTCAGAGGTTCTTATCTATCAAGACTCAACTCAAGAATCAACGGCTGCGCAACAAAGAAGAAAACATTGGATGTGCCAACAAGAAAGAAGAGTAAGAAGAACCCAGTTGCAGGTTTATTTGAATCAGTTCAGCCTACGACAGTTGCAGCTCCTTTTGAATCAGTTTAGCTTACGACAATTGCAGCTCCATCAGAATCAATGCATCCTGAGACAATTGAAGAAGAAGTCTCACGTCTAGTTAGAAAAAGTATAGGGATTATGAATCAAGTGAAAGGTCCATCAAAAGGAGCACGAACATGAGGCATTGTGCATATTGATTAATGAAATGGGATGGGATATGGTTTATGGGGCTGATGAGCCAGTTGTTTTACTATGGATTTTTTTAATAGTTTGTCATTGAGTTTGTAAGACTTCATTTCAATATCAACGAAATGATCTTGTTGCCTGTCATTTTGCCTTTTTCATTTTTTTGTTTTTGTTTTTACTTTTACTTATTGCTTCTGGTAATGGATCTGTGGTGGTGACTGGGGTGCTCGTGTGGCTGATGGTGGTGGCTGGTGAAGCCTGGTGGTGGTGGGTCCATTATGGGGGTTGGGTTGGGGCCTCTTGGTGCAGTTAGTACTGGTGTAAGAGTACAGTGTACACAGCCTAGCTTGCACGAGCCCCTTTTGCAATAGACCCACGACCCACGACCCCACCACCAACAGTGGCTGCTAATGGTGGGTCTATGGTGGTGGCTATGTGCTGGTGTGGTAGCTGGGATGTTAGTGTTGCTAGTGGTGGTGGCCGGTGGTGGCCAGTGGTGACTGCTAATGCTTACTGATAGTGGGACTATTATAGGGGTTGGGTTCGGGGTTTGTGCTGCACTTGGTGCAAGATGTAAGTGTGCAATATGCACATCTTACACTAGGTAGTGCTAGTGCAAGCTGGTGTAAGGCACCTTGTACTAGCAACTTCTACAGCAGCATACCACTAGCATAGTGGTGGCTCAAGTGGATGCTTAGGATGCTTGGTGTGGCTGGTGGTGATGGCTGGAGGCCGATGATGGCTAGTGGTGGGCGATGGTGGTGGCTGGTAGTAGCTGATGGCTAGTGTAATTTATAGAGAAAACGTAAAAAAAAAAAAAATTGGCACTTAATTGATCACATTTTAAAAAACTTGGTACTTAAGTGTTCACTTTTAATTACAAGTGGCACTTAAGTGATCACTTTTAATAATAACTTGACACTTCAATGACCTTTTTTTTATATCACAAATGGCACTTAAATGATCACTAGATACAACTTATAGCACTCGAGTAATCACTCGTGTTTGTCCTATGTATATGGTGGTTTGCAGCAAACTAGAGAAGTTGCTAGTTTATATATACGGTTCAACTTATGACAACTCCATTCAATTCAATGTTTGCTACTGGTTTACATTCAATTCAAGTAAATAAGTCACCACAACACATCGACTCAATATACATTCCATCATCACCAATTTATATTAATATTTAATTGTCACATATGATTTTCGACCGGCTTCACCGAAAGTGGCACTCAAGTGTCCCATTTTTCTTAATATATGGCACTTAAGTGTCACTTTCGTAACTTTTGGCACTTAAGTGTCCCATTGTGCCAGCTTTTGGCACTTGAAGCGATCTTTTGCCCTGGATTTGACATATATTGTGTGTTTTCAAAGTATCTATAGCACCACTCTTAAATATTGCTCACGATTACTTAGACTTTTTGAGAACAACAAAATGTCGTCTATAAATATTATAACAAAATGGTTCAAGTACAATGTGATCATTCGACTCATCAAGTCCTTATGATAACGGTGTAGGAATTCTTCACTTCCTCTTGGGTCATCGCATACAATATTCTTGGTGCTGATGGACGATTAGGATTATCCTAAGGCGTAACCCTCACTAGTGGCTGCTGCAACTGCTGCCTATGAAGCACCAACACTCTCCTTAAAATTAGACCTAGATTCATGAAATTAAACCATAGTCATGAGTGGGTTAATTCAAATCTTGTCAATTGAAGCTTAATTGCTTGATTTTCTAATGCCTAGAAAGATAAATTCTTCAAATTGATGACTTTTGGTTTGAATTTCATAAAATTGATCTCGAATTTGGATTTATTTTAAGGAAATGAGTGAGGAACAATCGTCCATTCACAAGTTATTTAGGACAGATTTCAATCCCTTAATTAGGGCTCAAAATGACAATTCGTATTTTGACTTGATAAATTGCGAAATTGAATGCTCAAGCAGATTTCAGATAGTTTCTAAACCAAATGTCGAAGAAAGAACTATTCCTAATTATGACTAAAATAAAAGTAATTGTATTTTTGGTCAATTTAGGACCCAAAACTGAAAAATTTAGAAATCGGGGTTCTTAATCGAATTTTGTGAAATTTTCAAAACAAAAGTCAAATTGGCATTAAAATAAAGGATTAATACCTGAAAAACTCAAAACTTGTATACTTGTGACAAATTTACGTCAAACTATTTTTTTTAGTACCAAAAATCCTAAACTAGTATACCTTTGACAAATTTACCCCAAATTGGTATACTTGTGACAAATTTACTCTCTATTAGTTTTCATTATATTTTACCGTCGAATTATTAAATTAAACGACATGTGACAGTTGATTGGTATAGCAATTTGGGATTTTACATTTCGTTTGTCACAGTTTACAATTTTCGTTATTTTTGTGTAGTATTAATCCAATTTAGCAGAGGGTATATTTGTTACAAATTTACTAATGTGAGATTTTTTGTGGTCGAATAAGTTAGTTTGGGGTGAATTTGTAGTAAATGTACCAATTTAGAGTTTTTTGTGGTCAGTCGGAGTAAATTTGTCACAAGTGTATAAGTTTAGGACTTTTCATAGTGAAAAAAAATAGTTTTGGGTAAATTTGTCACAAATGTACTAGTTTAGGGCTTTTCTAGGTATTAACCCTAAAATAAATGTATTTGTGCATTTTCTTTATATATATATATATATATATATATATACATACATATATATTGTCAAAGGTTTGATTACAAGTCAACCATTTGTTGAGTTCTCCTAAAAGGTCGATGTTTTGGTCAAATCTTTGAATTTTTAAGAAATTGATTTGACAAAAGTGAAATTAAAGGTAAATGGAATCTTTTTGGGTAAAAATTTGATTTTTGACCCAGGGTTGACTTTTGGTCAAAGGGTCGACCAAAAAGTTAACTCGAAAGTCAACTGTTTGATTTTTCGAGTTGTTCTTAAGAATGAGCTAGAAATTACTTTAAAATGACAATGCAAAAGAAAGAAATGAAAAATAACATTTCTTGGTCAAGAAATGGGGCTCTGTCGTGATCAAAAATCTAAATCTCGATTTTTACATTTTAATGATACGTCGACTAAAAATTAGGTGTCAATAGGGATAGGTGTCTAGAAGGATCGACACATGAATCTCAACTATTGATCTTGAGGCCAATTTCGATCAATTGTGCATCTTACTTCAATTACTTGATTGTTTTTGTTTGTTTCACGACTATGATTGTTGTTTTCGTGATGAACGATTGTTTTTTCCCATTGTATGTACCTAGTCCTAGTTTTTAGATTAGGATTACAATAGGTCCTTGGAGTTGGAGGTCTCTCGAAATGTGAAGACTATGGATGGTCTATATCCAATCCGAGCTTGTTTTGTATTCATTTTTCCCTGATATATGCTTCGGGTCATTTTGCATTGTATAAACACCGGACAAGTTGCACGTTCATTTCCTTCGTTTATTTTTTTGTTTTTGTTTGTTTTTTAGAATTGCATGTTAGATTTGCCACTTTCCCTAAACTGTTCGCTTGGGTGTTTACTTGCTGCCCCGCCTTTAAATTTCAATTGTTTGCTTTCTTTTCTCTTTTATAGAAATAGAATTACATGACGCCAACCATCCACACATGATTACTTAGGCATTTTATCGATAAAAAGTAAAAAGATACGTATGGACATCTTAGGAAGCACGACACATCGTTAGGTATCGAAAATGCACTAATAGAAAAATTAGTGCAACCCAAGTCTCCGAATCTAGAATCTCTAGTTATGTATAAATCGATGGATCACTCCTGACTCTCAATTGGGTTTTCTAGTCAAATCCAAAAATAGGGCTAATGGCAACTCCTATTTTTTATAAGTTGTTCTAAACAACTAGATAATAAATAAATTTGTCGTGAGAGGTATGAGTCTTGATGAGACTCATCATAATTTAGCATACCTGATGTGAAAAGCTCATAATGGATGGATTGATGCCATCTATGGAAAGAAAATACTATTAGGAGTGCTAATATGGCAAAAATACCCTTAAATTCAGTATTCATAGCCGATCTCCTTTTTTGAGGTGTATCATCCATATGAGCATGAATCACAACACATTCTATTGTCACATGAGATACAAGCTTGGGAGAGCTCATGACCGTAAATGAGTGAATTCACAATGGTTCGTCTCGAAAGACGAAGTGATGACATCTTTTGGAATGCGAACCATGAGGGAACTCTTATGATAAAGTATCCCTAAACTCGACTTTTTGCCCCCACCGAGAGGCCAAGGAAGAGGGGTCGGGTCGTAACACAGCGGTGGTTACCAATTCTATTGTTAATATTTATTTCTAGAAATTCATTCTAAGTGCATATATATGAGTTATCACTGATTGTAATACACAACTCAGAAATCAAAATATACAATTTTTATGTCTTCAATCTTGGTATCTGCGGAAAAAAGGCGAAAGCTCATCGATCTAAATATGAGTGACTCGAATTCCTCTTTCCCCAAAAAAAACCACCGTTTAGAACCACTAGCCTCCCACTACAATTACAACCGTACCTGCCACTGCTATTTATGGTATTCTCTCTTCTCCATCCTTTGAAGAATATCTAGATGGAACAAATTATATGATTTGACGCACATGGATTCTACCATATTTTCAAGTCTTTAAGCTAATTTCCATGGTAGATGCAAAATTTTGGCCAAAACATGGTACATTCAAGATTAAGCAGCCCTTTGTTGGATCCTAAATATCGCAATAAGTCTCATAGTAGCACAACTCACTAGTCTTAGAACATCTACATTAGTTTGGTTCTACATATCCGATGCATATGCTTCTCAATCCAATGCTCATTCTTTTTCCCTCAAGATGCAACTCCAATCCATGAGAATAGACAATAGGAGTTTAACTAAATATCTGTAGGAGTCTATCTAGATTGCTGATCAATTGCTACCTACTAGGAAACTATTCCTGCTATAGAATACCAAACCCACCTCTTCCATTGTCTAGGTTCGGAAAATTCCAATTTAGCCACTGCCAAATTGGCTATTTTAGCTCATACCTAGTCCTCCGCTCTCTCTACAAATGAGCTACTTAATTTGTTGCTATATTAGGAGGGTGGTTTAAAGCATTAGGCTTCGGACGTTGGTCAACAACCTCCAGTTGTATTTGTTGTGCATGGCACATCACCAACTTTTTCACCTTTTTGGCCAAATCAGCAATCTTTGAGCTCATAGTAGCACCAACCAACATTGCTTATAGCTCGCTATCTACTAGTCATCTACCCACCTCCTCGTCACTAGTCATCTACCAATTGCCAATTAGCAAGGGTCATCATTGAGGACCTTCCTTTTGTTAGATTTGCCATTGTCGGGGTCACCATGCTATAACTTCTCGTGAACAATATAATTCTCAATTTGTGGCAACATCTCCTCCTCAAGCTCATTATGCTACACATGCTCCATGAACCTATTATCTACTCTTACTTACCCAGCTTAGTGTCATGGCCTTTATCTACCTCCACAAGCATATTACAGCTCCTTACCACCATTTACAGACTAATACCCCTTAATTCCTCTACCTCAATGTCGTTTTGCCTATACTGTCACGCCTCGATCCTCGAACATGTGCCAATCCCTCACCTGGTCAATTAATAGTGACGTCCCAAGACGCATCGCCGACCCTCTCATTACATATGCACATGCGGAAGTATAAAATAAAATCCCCAGAAAATAAAACAATGGGATAGAATAGTAGGATTAAAAACTTGAAACCGAAAACACCCACACACTTATATACATTGCAATTCATTATGCAAATATATACAAGATTACTAAGTCTGGATCTACTCAATCTTGTTCAACAACGAAGTCTAAAAACAGGGGTGGGGTTTCAGTCCTTTGCTGAGTCCTCATCTAGGTTCTCTTCCTACTCGACGAACTCTCCTCCTTCCATGTTCTCGTTGGAGCCTATTGCAGCATACTCAGGTGATCCTAGGCCCCCAAGATCGGGAGTCACCAGGTCAATCACCTCTCCACCTCTGGGTTCTGCAATGCCCTCTCCATACACTACTTCCAAAGCATACCTAGGCACCTCAAATTCCAATATCGGGCCCACCCTTCGCCCATCGCTATAGTATCGATACCATGCCTGGTATCGATGGAGCACCTTCTGAGATTTACCCACATCAACCCAAATCATGGATTTCACCATTACGTACTCCAATCCTTCGACGTGCCTCGGCATCAGCGAGTGGAACTTTTGTTCGATGATTTCCTCCGGTAAACCAAAACACATGGGAGGAGATAGAGGTAATGTCATCTACGGGCTTGAAATGGTTATATAATAACCAGCGAGACAACGTCTCAGCGAGTTCTACCCCTTAAGACCCGATTAGTAAACCAATACACTATGAGCCGCCTATGCACACACAAGTCAGATGACTTACCTTGGCCTCAGATTCCACCTGCATATTAACACATTTTAAATAGGCACCCAATCATAAAATCACATAGCGATACATTGATCAAATCGACCTAGTCAATTACATGTCAATCAGACCATTTCCCAGTCATTTCAATCCAATCAATTCATGACATCAGAATAAAGCATTGATCAATTGACCTAGTTGATTATATGTCATCTCGACCCTTTCTAGGTCGACTCATCTCATTACTCAAATTCAATGCGGAATTACGGTTTAGTGAGCACAGCCTACACAGTCATCTCAAATACTCAACTCTAACGCTGAATTACAGCTCAGCGGGCACAATCGATTCCAAATTCAGTGGTAATGCTAAATTACGACTCATCGTGCACAACCAATTCCAAGTTCGGTGGTGGTGCTGAATTATAGCACAGCAATCACAACCTAGATTAGGTGGTAACCAACGATCCAATGGACATAACCGTACTTCAACATTTTTCTTGATCTAACCCACAATGTCATATGATTATTCACCCATGGCCAACAACATTGTACTCCTCAAATAAATTTCTCAATCAACACATTATCTTGGCCTATTTTCCTCGGGTTAAGAGTACCTAGTAAAAATTTATCGTATGTGGATACACGGTCGATCTTAGCCAAAAGTATATTTAATTCATTCTCACTATTTTCTCCACTTTATAGCCCATCAAAGCATTACCGACACTATATAGCCATACTCGGAAATTTACCAATCAATTATTCAAATTCAAATCAATTTATGAATAATTCCTAAAATACCACAATTGAATTAATTCAACACAACATAGAGCTCAAATAAATAAATAAATGGACTGCACCACGACAATCAACATAAAATTTTGGTTGTCGGCTATCCCAACCTTATTTTCGAAAAATAAATAAATAAATAAATAATTATAAAAATTAATTATTAAAATTAATTATTAAATACTAATAAATCTACTTTATGCTCGTAATGCCTAATTGGAGCCCGAGACGGGTCGGGAAAAATCCCGAGAGACATTCAATAAATACTATAGCATTTCTACTCCCTAATGACTATATCTTACCACCTAACATGTATTGTCGTTAACTAATAATCACAAATAAATTCTAATCTAACCACCTAATCCTACTTAATTAACACTAATCAATCTTCAAGCATAATTAGCAAACTAAGCAAGGATTAGTGAGCTAAACTCACCCGTTTAATAATCTGCTCGAATTGAAACATCGGGAACGTCGTAAGGGACGTTTTTGTCTCCAAAGCGGGCTTAAGGACCAAAGCCCACAAGTACCTCAAAATGGCTTCCAAAGGTGCTGAAATATCCACACCTAAACCTTTTGTTCTTGGCTGGAAATGGAGAGAAAATAGCTCGATTTATCCCAGTGAGGCTCGGGAATGAAAGAATAGGCCAAACCGGGCCTAGATGGAGGGTTACCGGCGAAGAAACGGCTATGGACAGCCTTGGCTAAGATCAGGATAGTGAGAGGAAGCTGCTGGACGGCGTGGCTAGAGGCGGAGAGGGCAGGCGGTGCGCGGGAAAGGCGACGATCACACGAGCGGGCGGACGGCGACGTTTCGACATGGCAGTGGAGTCCAAGCGGCGACAAGTGCTGCTCTCTTTCTCCTCAGTTGCTGGTCGCACAAGATGGAGGGAGAAAAGGATAGAGTGGCCGGCCAAGGAGAGAGGGAGACAAGGGATAGAGTTGAGGGAGACAAGGGTCCCATTGGCCTTATTTTCCAAAGTTTTGTCCCCCCAACTGCTTGCCCTTCAAGCAAGGTTCCATGGCCACCATTGAGCCACCAAGACTCACCATTGGACATGTGAAATGGTCCATTTTGCTAGGCCATGGGGGGAGTTACGAATTTAGCTTAAATCTCTCTCAATTAGATACCATTCCTTACTTGACTCAATCTCATTTGGCCTTTAAAAATTCAATTGACACCTCAATGCCTCCATTGATAATTTTCCTTGCCCAATAATCCATCTTGCTTCCTAATTTTGCAACCAAAATTAATCACCGGTCTTTTCTGCACAAAAATGATCATAAACCGACTTTTTTCCAAATTCTCGATTATCAGAAAAATCTTCTGAGACTAAGTCGATGCTCCTATAATTTATTGTGACATGACAGAATCTTCAATTTCTAAAATCAAACTTGAGTCCGCGGTTAATTTTCATTTGGCACGTTTTTAGCATGACCTAGGCTACCGGGTAGTTTTCAAAACTTTTCAGGGCAAATGACCCGCGGTCGATTTTCTTCGAGGTACAATGAACCTACTCAACACATTGGCGACTCTCGATTTTTGTGAAAATCTCGAGGATTCAATTACGGACATAGGGTACTAAAATGACAGTAAAATCAAATTAGTGTAGGTCGATGAGAATTTTTCAATTTAGTGGTGTCACCCACGATTAGCCACACATCTCTGTTGAACCGACCTATCTCTGATCTCTAATCAATTTATGTTTGTGTCGTAATGATCTCAGCAGATGAACATGGTCGAGCAGCCGATTCGTGGTCGAATTCTCAAGTTTATTTGCCTTAAAATCCTTAATGGCTTCCCTAGATAGTCTAGTTATCTCGAAAGTGATTAGCTTTGAGAACAATCCTATAAACGCGTCAATGAAAAGCCCGATTTATTCAGTAGAAAACAGGGTTGAAAATCTAGGATGTCACATATACTACTTCAAGTTGGTTCCTTGACTCTAGTGTCATCGATCATGTCACTGATAGTACCATTGGTTTTACCAATATCACTCCTTATACAAGCTCGCAACAACTTAATGTGGGTGACATCATCTCTTTCCCATCCTATCACTCACATAGGTGCTTTTTGTTTTCCATGTCTTCTATCTTTATCCTTAAGAATGTTTTAGTTGTTCTTGATATTACCAAAAAATATATTATTTGTTTCTCAATTTTCTTTTGATAATAACTATATTTTCTTATTTTACCCTACATATTTTTTGTGTAGTGTGCTTGGATACGAGTTAGATCCTTCATTGAGGTAGCTTGATTTTGGCCTCTACCATATCTTGCCCTCCAGCTCCGCAACTTCTCCATCTATTTTTATGTCTTCCCATGCCAATTCACTCCCTACTTGGCATCACCATTTGGGACATGCCTCCTCAAATATTTTAATTTGTCTTTTATATTCAACTCAAACTAGCATTTGACATTCTCCCTCTTTCATGTGCACAACATGTGCTCTTAGTAAAAGTCATCGTCAGCCCCACTCCTTTACCCATTCTAGGGCCACTTCCCCATTTAGTTGGTTCATTTTGATGTTTGGGTCCATCCCACATGCATTCCTTTTTGGTTGTAAATACTACATTTGTTTTATAGATGACCATTCTCAATTCACTTGGTTTTATCCTTTCACATCTTGAGATCATTTTTCCAACATTTTAATGCCTTTCATGCCTTGTGGAGACTTAACTTCAATGTAGTCTTTAGATGATTCAGTGTGATGGAGCGCTCAAGTTCTTATCCTTTGCCATGAGTTCTCACTTTCTCAGTCATGGTATCCATCAATGCATCTCTTGTTTGTACATTCTTTTTTAGAATCAGATTGCTGCACACAAGCATCGAAATATAGTGAAGACTAGCAAGGCTAACAAAGCAACTTAGAAGGGGGTTGAATACGTTTAATGTTAATGGATTAAAAATCTTTGCAGAATATCAACCAATTAGCACTCAAGATGGTGTTCTAGACAAATTAGTATGTGTGATGCTAGTTAGTAAATCAGAGTAGAATAAATAGATCATATAAGTGTGTATAGTACTTTGGCTTACGACCAAGCCTACGTCGACTCGCAGACTAATAGCCTTAATAGCAACCAAATTCCACTAATACTTAGTAGTGCAAGTTACAATTGACTAGTGTAGTTTCCTTTGCATGATATATTACACTATCGAGATACAAGAACACTACACTTATTCTTGTACACTTCACCATAAGCAATTACAATATTAACAAGCTCAGACTTAGGCTTTGACATCCTAGATTTCCAACCCTATTTTTGAATTATTTATTTATTTATTTATTTATTTATTTTCCGGAAATTAGGCAGGGATAGTCAATGATCGAAATTTTATACTGATCATTGTGGTGTAGTATGTTCATTTATTTGAGTACTAAATTATGCTGAATTGATTTAACTCTGGTTTGAGGATTTATTCCTAAATTAATCAATTTTGGTAATTGATTGGAAATTAACCGAGCGTCGGTTTACAACGCCAAAAATATTTTGGTGGACCATATAAAATGGTGGGAATGGTGGAAGTGAAAGTATGATATTTTGGCTAAGGCCAACCGTGAAACCACACACGGCTATTTTATCGGGTATGATAAAAATGATGAAAATGGTATACTATCTTGGCCTGAGGGCCCTAAACTATCAACTTTAGGTGAGAAATTTATTATCAGCTTTGGGCGAGCATATATATATATATATATATATATATATATATATATATAATATACTATGATGGCCTAGGGGCCCTAATCATTCAGCTTTGAGCGAGCATATATATATAGTATACTATATTATCAGTTTCAAGCGAGCTATACTATCTATGTTTTCAGCTCTAGGCGAGCAGTCCTAGACTATGGTCAGACTCTATAGGTAGTATTGAATGTATTGACCATGAGATGGTCGTGATGACATGTAATTGACTAGGTCGATTGATCGTTGAGTCGATCTGATTGGATGGAGTGTGATGTCTATCAATATTACGAATTGAACTAACTTGTAGAAAAGGACTGAGGCAAGGTAAGTCATCTGACTCGTGTCGTACTTAAGCAACCTAAGGTGTATTGGTTTACTAATCGAGTCTTAAGGGGTAGAACTTGCTGAGACATAATCTCATCTCAATTGTGGGACAATATTTCAAGTCCCTGGATGGCAGAACCTGAAGAGGAGTACCTGGAGGAGAACCCCAAGGATGATCCAGAGTAGGATCCTTATGAGGATTAAGACTCCACTCTTGTCTAATGACTTTTGCTATTAAACCTATTTGAGTAGAACTTAACCTTTTAGTATGGCTTTTATATAGGTATATATATGACTGAGTTGCATATATGTATATAAGTGTGTTGGTTTTCAGGTTGAAGTTTTTAGTCCTACTTTTCTATCACATTGCTTTATTATTTGGGGATTATTATATGCTTCCGCATGCATATTAAAATGAAAGGAGTCGGCAATGCGTCCTGGGACGTCGCTATTAATCGACCAAGGTGAGTGATGAGTGCGTGCCCGAGGATCAGGCCGTGACATCCCCGTTTAAGTGGTATCAGAGCAATGGTTTAGGTATTGGAGTGATTAGATGCGATGGACCATGGGATAGTGGTAGGAAATACCTTTAAATTTATGCTGGTGTATGTCTATGTTAGTTGATTGATAAAATTCTTAATGTTTGGGTCGCTCTATTCCTAATTCGGTGTAGAATTAGTAACAGGTTTCAGTAGATAGAGCTGAATTATGAGTGACCAGGAGCCAAGAACTCCTACTAAGAGGGCCGGTAAGGCCGTAACTCGAGGTTAGAGTGCCGACCAGGGTTGGTACCCGAGGAGACCGAGGTCAAGCGCTGTGCTAGTGCTAGTGGCGAAGCACCACCTTCTATTGGTGCCGGGGTAGCAGCCTCGGGTGATCAAGGAAACATAGGGATCACCCAAGCCTTAGATGCCATGCGAGAAATGATGGCGCAACAAGCCCGAGATCAAGATGTCGCCTTTACTGCCGTTGTAGAAGCTGCCGCCACTACTGCTGCCAATGCTGCCGTTGCTGTCGTAGTGCCGCTATACCTGCTGTCACACATGTTGCTGCACCTGCCACCGCACCCGCCTATGTTCCAACTGGGAACGTAGACTTGGGCAGAGATAGACCGATCCACAAGCTAGTGGAGCAATTTTTGAAACTAAACCCACCAAGGTTTACGGGTACTGGAGACCCTGAGATCGCCTCACTATGGATTCAAGACCTGGAGAAAACCTTTGCACTCCTGATGTGCACTGAGACGAAGAAGGTAACCCTGGCAATATATCAGTTGCAGGGCAATGCCAACACTTGGTGGAGAGCCGTCAGAGAATCAATATTTCCGAAAGCAGTTGTTCCATTGTGGGATACATTCCTTAGGGTGTTCAACGAGCAATATTTCTCAAGGAGTGCCAGAGAACAGAAATTAGAAGAGTTTTAGCGTCTTCGTCAGGGGACGATGACGGTTGACTAGTATGGGGTCAAATTTGTGGAGCTATCTCAGTATGCTCCGAGGCTGATCGGAGACCCCGAAGAAAAAGCTCAAAGGTTCGAGGATGGCCTTCGACGCGAGTTAAAATAGCCGTTGGTACCATTTGATTTGATTGATTATCAAGAGATTTATCATCGAGCACAGTTGCTCAAAAGGAGCCTGATTAAGCAGGTCCCCTCGTCTGGATCGAGATTTAATGCCCACAGAGAGGGAATTCGCCAAGGAAAAAGGCCCATACCTAGAGGTAGATTCTATGTTCCACCCAGTATGAAGGGTAAAGTTGGAAAGCCAGGGCTGAATCAAAACGATTTATGTTATCTATGTGGGAGGCAACATGGTTCAACCCCGTGCCCCTGAAGACCGGGTGTTTGTTTTGGATGTGGCCAATAGGGTCACATGATTAGAGATTGTCCTAGGCAACCAAGAGGACAACCGCAATTGCCGCCGTCGCCACCTATGGATAGATTAGAGTATATGCACCTCAGAATGCACCACAAGGAGGTCAACTGAGACCACCAGTGCAAGGCACAGTGTATGCCATCACACAAGGTCAGGCAGAAGCTGCGCCTGACATAAACACAAGTATGGTTACACTAAATGACTAACTTGCTTACGCTTTATTCAACTCAGGAGCAACTCATTCCTTTATTGTCGAGCAATATGTTAAGTTGTTAGGATTAATTCCTATATTGTTGGAGTCGGCAGTTTGCATATCTACATCGTTGAAGGATAAAGTGATTGCTGCTTTAGGTTGTTTAGGGTGCAAGTTAGCGATTGGTGAACGAGTGAGGAAAATAGACTTGTTAGTCCTAGCCATGTATGACTTTGATTTGATAATTGGCATGGATTGGCTCATCAAGCAATGAGCTATAATGGACTGCTATCACAAAGTGATTCAGTTTGACCTGTTAGAGGGTAAGAGCTTCGAGTTTGTTGGGAATCGAGGAGGACCCTCGATTGTCCTGATCTCGTCGCAAGAGACGACTCATCTATTAGATGAAGGTTGTCAAGGTTACTTGGCAACTGTCGTGGATACGACAGTTGTGAAGCTGAAAGTGGAAGACATTGCTATAGTACAAGAATTTCTAGATGTATTTCCAAAGGAATTGCTAGGTTTATTGCCAGAAAGAAAATTTGAGTTTATGATTGAGCTAGCACCCAGGACAGAGCCAATCTCTAAGGCTCCTTACTGGATGGCGTTATCTGAGTTGAAGGAACTGAAGGTGCATATGCAAGAGTTACTAGACAAAGGATTTATTCACCCCAGTGCATCACTTTGGGGAGCACCAGTTCTATTTGTAAAGAAGAAAGATGGTTTGTTGCGCCTGTGCATCGACTATCGGCAACTCAATCAGGTAACGGTCAAAAACAAGTACCCACTACCAATGATTGATGACTTGTTTGATCAGCTTCAAGGAGCGTCGATTTTTTGAAAAATCGATTTGAGGACAGGATATCATCAGTTGAGAATTAGGAATGAGGATATTCCTAAGTCAGCATTTCATACTCAATATGGTCACTATGAGTTCACAATGATGCCATTTGGGTTGACGATTGCTCATGCTGCCTTCATGAATTTGATGAACAGGGTATTCAAGGAATACCTAAATCAGTTTGTGATCGTGTTCATCGATGATATCCTAGTGTACTCAATAAGTGACAAAGAGCACGAGAGTCATCTGAAACTAGTGCTACAGACATTGAGAGTTCATCAATTGTACGCTAAGTTTAGCAAATGCGAGTTTTGGTTAACTCGTGTTGCTTTCTTAGGGCATGTGATCACAAGTTAAGGAATCTCAGTAGACCCAAGCAAGATAGAAATCATGATCAACTAGCCAAGATCGACTACAGTGACAGAAATCAGAAGTTTTCTGGGTTTGGCAAGTTATTACAAACGGTTTGTGAAAGGGTTCTCATCATTAGCTTCGCCATTGACAAGACTTTTGAAGAAAGAAGAGAAATTTGTGTGGATAGACAAGTGCGAGAGTAGTTTCCAAGAGTTGAAGGAAAAGCTGACTACCACACCTGTGCTGACCATTCCATCTGGTCCTGAAGGATTCAAGATCTATAGTGATGCGTCATTCAGAGGATTGGGTTGCCTGCTGATGTAACATGGCAAAGTAGTTACATACGCCTCCTGTCAGTTGAGAACTCATGAACAGAATTACCCGACGTATAACTTAGAGCTCGCAGCAATCATATTTGCATTGAAGATTTAGAGGCATTACTTGTGTGTGAAAAAGTTTCAGATCTTCATGAACCATCAGAGTCTCAAGTATCTATTCTCTTAGAAAGAGTTGAACATGAGATAGCGCCGATGGATGGAATTGCTGAAAGACTACGACTGTGATATTCTATATCACCCAAGAAAGGCGAACAAGGTCACCGGTGCTTTGAGTCGAACGTCTTTAGTCGCTCACATACTGATTAAGGAGTGGAACTTAATCGAGAGAGCTCGAGATTCGGTGCTCAGGTTTGAGGTAGGCCAACTTTTAAGTCTTAGGACCACCCTCAAAATTGAACCGAATGTCCATATCAAAATCAAGTTACTCCAACCGACAGATCCAGATTTACGGAAGATTCTACAAGAAGACACTGAGAAAAGAAAGGCTTACTTTCAGGCTTCTGATGAAGGAATACTAAAGTTCCGTGGATGTTTGGTTGTACTTGACGATGTAGAGCTTAGAGAGGATACTTTATCTGAAGCACATCGTAGCAGTTACAGCATTCATCCTAGAAGTACTAAGATGAATCAAAACATGCATCAACACTATTGGTGGTCAGGTATGAAGGCAGATATTGCCAAGCATGTCATCAAGTATTTGACGTGTCAGCAAGTAAAAGCCAGCATAGCAAGCTGGGAGGACTTTTGCAACCTCTCGCAATCCCAGAATGGAAATGGGAGCATATCACGATGGATTTCGTGACTGGACTACCAAGGAGTCAAAGAGGAAATGATTCAATTTGGGTAGTAAATGACAGACTAACGAAGTCAGCTCCGCAAGGACCTGAGTCTAGACAGACACGCATACCTATATATATGTCAGGTGGTTCGTATGCATGGAGTGCCGGTTACAATAACTTCAAAGAGAGACCTGAGGTTTACTGTAGCTTTTTGGAAGAGCTTGCAGAGTGCCTTAAGTACCGAGCTTCAGTATAGTACGGCATATCATCCTCAGAAGGATGGCCAGTCTAAGAGGACGATTCAGACCCTCGAGGACATGCTAAGAGCTTGTGTCATAAACTTCAAAGGAAGTTGGGAAGATTAGCTACACCTGGTAGAGTTTGCCTACAACAACAGTTATCGGCAAAGCATTAAGATGGTTCCTTTTGAAGCATTGTATGGCAGAGTATGCCGAATGCCAATGTGTTGGGATTAAGTTGGGGAAAGAAATATTATAGGCCTAGAGTTGGTCCAGCAATCAGTGGAAGCCGTGGCAGTGATCTAAAGCAGATTAAAGACCACTTAGAGTAGGCACAAAAGTTACGCAGATAAACGTCGAAGGTCTTTGAAATTCCAAGTTGGTGATCACATTTTTTAAAGGTGTCACCAATGAGGGGAATTTCGCGCTTTGGAAAGAAAGGGAAACTGAGTCCGAGGTACGTAGGTCCGTTTGAGATTCTCGAGAGAGTCGAGAACCTAGCGTATCATCTTGCATTGCCGCCAAGATTGGCGCAAGTGTATGACATCTTTTATGTGTCGATGTTAAGGAAGTACGAGCTTGACCCGACTCACGTGCTCAATTTCAAGGACGTGGATGACCGTGTCTCATACAAGTTCTACGTTCAAAGATCATCTCGTTAGTCAACGTGGTCTGGCAACACCACGGTATTGAAGGAGCAACATGGGAGACTGAAGAGTCGATGAGAGAATTGTACCCCTACCTTTTTGATCGAATTTTGTAATGGTTTAAATTTCGAGGACGAAATTTTTAGAAGAGAGGAAGAGCTGTGACATCCCAGGTTTCCAACCCTGTTTTCTACTGAATTAATTGGGCATTTCATTAACGCACCTATAGGGCTGTTCTCAAAGCTAATTACTTTCTAGATAACTAGACTATCTGTGGAAGCTATTAGGGATTTTTAAGCAAATAGACTTGAGAATTCGATTAGGAATCGGCTTCTCGACCATACTTATCTTTAGAAGCCATTACAGAATAGTTAAAAATCGATTTGAGATCAGAGATAGGTTTGCTCGACTAAGATGTGTGGTTGATCGTGGGTGACTCCACTAAATTGAAAAATTCTCATTGATCGGCACTAGTTTGATTTCTCTGTCATTTTGATACCTTGTGCTTATAATTGAATTCTCGAGATTTTCATGACAATTGAGAGTCGCTATTGAGTCGAGTGGGTTCATAGTGGCTTGAAGAAAATCGACCACGGGTCATTTGCTCTAAAAAAGTTCTGAAAACTACCTGGTATCCTAGGTCACGCTAAAAACGCGCCGAATGGAAATTAATCGTCAATTCAAGTCTAATTTCTGAGTTCTATGGCCTCACGATCTATTTTAGGAACATCGACTCATCCTCCGAAGAATTTTCAAAGACTCCAAGATTTTAACGGAAATTCAATGCGGACGTTGCGGAAAATTAGCGGAAATTCAGATGGGCCAAATTAAAGGAAATTTGGACTACCAAGCCGAGCCTTTGGGTATTGGGGACTTGCAGAAAATTATTCGGGATTTTTCTTTATCAAAATTGGACCTTAATTTGGAAAATTGAGTGAAGAAATTAATCCTAAAATTGGGAAATTCGAAATTAGGCAAGAGCAGCATTATTTTGGTTTAAATTTGGATGATTTAGTGGATTTATTGGGCTAGAAAGTATTAAGAGACATGGGATAAGATTTGAGGCAAAAGGGGGAACCAAGCATTAAATTTTTTTGGGATATTTTGCTTGATTTTTCTTCCTTCCCCTCCCTCAACTTCTCGACCACGCTAGTGACACGGCCCACGGACAAGCATGATCCAAGATCATCCGTGAGGGACCGTGTCACGTACAAAGGGCTGCCCGGAAGCAGCCCACGAATGACCCATGAGCAGAACGAGCGGAAGGCCCATGCGCAGCCCGTGGGCGACCCCTGAGCGATGCTCGAGCAGCCCGTGACGGTTCAGCTGGTCGCGTGTCAGACCGACCTGCAACCCTGATCTTGCTTCTGACGCACGCCCATGATCTACCCAAGGCCTGACGAGCGCGGCCCATGGACTTCCCAAGGGCCTGCCGGGTGCAGACCATCGAGTAGCCTTCGAGTAGTCTGTAATGATTATACGGATTCAAAATGGACCGTTGGATCGGAGGGACGATCCACGGCCGAGAAGCGACCCACTCTTGTATAAATAGGGATCCTCTCCCACCTTGTAACCGTTCGTTCACAAGCAATATACACTCTCTTTGCCCATTCGGTTCTTGTGTTCGAGCGTGTGTGTGTGTAAGGCTGACTTGGGATCACCGATCCTAAGGCCGCGTAGTGTTTGATCGACCGAAATAGATCGACCCGTGACAAGTGGTATCAGAGCCATCATTTCCAAACGAAATGGCCAATCCTCGCGCTGATGTTCCGATTGTTCAAGACAATGAGCGTGAAGATCGTGGGCGTTCAGCCAGGAGGGCTAACCGGTCGAGAAAGGCCCGTGCTGCCTTGCGTGCGAGGGATCTGAAGAGGGATCTGGAAAACCGTCTGACGGCCATAGAGGAGACCGTCACGGACGTCCGAGCGTTCACGGACGACCCGCACTGCATCTGTTGAAGGAGCGGAAGCCGGTAGGGAGGAACTCTTGGCCGAAGTGCAAGAGCTCCAAGCCGGCATGGGAGAGCTCCGTGTCGAGGTGCAAGGATCCTTCATGCACGAGCCGCAGCAGCAGCGGGATGAGACTTGGGAAGCCGCGATGGCGGCCATGCGGGCGGAAATGGCGGAGATGAAGGGCAAGCTCGTGGAGCTTGAAGCAGCACGCGTGAATGGGGTGATCACCGTGCAGTCCCGTGCCAATGCACCCAAACCAAAGGAGTTCAAGGGCTCCCGGGTGGCAAAGGGCGTGGACAACTTCCTATGGTACATGGAGCGATACTTCCAGACCATGAGGACAACCAACGATGTGATCCGGGTAAACACCGCAGCCATGTATTTATCTGATAATGCGCTGCTGTGGTGGAGACGTCGGTCGGATGGTAGGAATGGCGATCCTATCGTGACATGGGTTCGGTTCGTCGAAGAGTTTCAGCGAACCTACTATCCCGCTTATGCGGAAGAGGAAGCCCGAGGGGAACTCAAGCGCCTAGAACAGAAGGGCGGAGTTCGTGAGTATGTGAAGCGGTTCTCGGAGCTGCTACTCCAAATCCCGTCCATGACCGAGACGGAGGCGTTCCACCAGTTCATGGGCGGACTCAAACCTTGGGTCAAGCAGGAGCTCAAACGGTGCAGTGCAACGGACCTCACCACAGCCACTTCTGTGGCCGAGTCCCTTATTGAATATAGGCCGGCAACCACCACCAAGCCCGGCTTTCGATCGAGAGAAAAGGCCACTGGTGGGGGAGATCGAGGCCGGTTCCCTCGACCAAATGCTGGCAGACCACCGTCGACTCCTCATAGGAATCAACCCGAGTCGAGCAACGCAAGGTACCAACACAAGGTACGCACATATAAGTGCTTCTTTTGTGACGGTCCCCATATGGCTCGGGATTGCCCGAAGAGGGGAAAGTTGGCGGCCCTGTGCAAGGAGGACAAGCCACGAGAGGAGGCGCGGTTGGGATCGTTGCGGATCCTTGGAACGATCAAGGCCTCCAAGAAGGCCAAAGAACCAAAAGGAATGATGTTCGTAGACGTCAAGATCGGGGGTACCACGATGAGCGCACTCGTGGATACCGGGGCGTCCGATCTGTTCATATCCAAAGAGGCCGCGAAGAAGCTGCATCTTCCGGTTGAGGCAAACGAGTCCGGTTGGCTCAAAACGGTGAATTCCAGAGAAGTCCCGACCAGCGGCATGGCTAGGGGCGTGGAGTTTCACCTAGGTCCTTGGACCAGCAAAGAAGATATCGAGGTAATCCCCCTTGATGACTACGACTTCATACTCGGTTTGGGATTTCTCGACCGGATCAATGCGGGTGTCATGCCCTTCGCGGATTGCATATGCATTCTGGACAAGCGGTGCCAATGCATGGTCCCGATCTATCGTGAATCGGGACGTGATAGGAAGATGCTATCGGCCATGCAGCTTGCTAAGGGGCTGAAGAAAGGCGAGGCGACCTTCTTGGCGGCATTGAAGGAGGAGGGCGCGGAGGAAAGCTCGGTACCGGAAGAAGCATCCCGAGTCCTCGATGCCTTCTAAGATGTGATGCCGCCCGAGCTGCCCAAGAAGCTGCCTCCTCGGAGAGAGGTCGACCACCGGATCGAGCTGGTACCCGATGCTCGACCACCGGCCATGGCTCCCTATCGCATGGCCCCGCCCGAGTTGGAGAGGCGAGGAAACAGCTCAAAGAGCTGTTGGATGCTGGATATGTTCGGCCATCCAAGGCCCCGTTCGGTGCCCCGGTCTTGTTCCAAAAGAAGCATGACGGATCCCTCCGTATGTGTATCGATTATCAGGCATTGAACAAGCTGACTGTCAAGAATAAGTACCCGATTCCCCTTATTGTTAACTTGTTCGATCAACTCGGAGAAGCCCGTTGGTTCTCCAAGCTCGACCTTCGATCGGGGTATTATCAAGTGCGGATCGCTGAGGGGGATGAGCCGAAGACAGCATGTGTGACCCGCTATGGATCATACGAGTTTCTTGTCATGCCATTCGGTTTGACCAATGCGCCGGCTACGTTCTGCACACTCATGAACAAGGTACTGCATCCGTTCCTTGATAGGTTCGTTGTAGTTTATCTTGATGATATAGTGATATATAGCTGGACGCTTGAGGAGCATGTTGAACATTTGAGTCGAGTTTTTCGGACCCTCCGAGAGAACGACTTGTATGTGAAACGTGAGAAATGTGCCTTTGCACAAAAAGAGATTTCGTTCCTTGGGCACATCGTTGGGGGCGGACGTGTGCGGATGGACATGGCCAATATCCGTGCCATTGTTGATTGGGAGCCTCCAACCAAGGTGATTGAGCTGAGATCCTTTCTTGGTCTCACGAACTACTACCGGCGCTTCATCCGGGAGTATTCGCGTCTCACCGTGCAACTCACAGATATGCTGAAGAAAGAAAGGCCGTGGGAGTGGACGGATCGGTGTCAAGAGACGTTCGAGCAGTTGAAGCGGACCATGATCAAAGAGCCGGTGCTTATGCTGCCCGACTACACCAAGCCATACGAGGTGGAAACCGATGCTTATGATTTTGCCATCGTGGTGTCTTGATGCAAGAAGGTCATCCGGTGGCCTTCGAATCCCAAAAGTTAAATGATGCCGAGTGACGATACATGGTCCAAGAGAAGGAGATAACCGCGGTGGTGCACTGCCTTCGCACCTGGAGGCACTATATCTTGGGGTCTCGGTTCGTCGTGAGGACCGATAATGTGGCTACGAGCTACTTCCAAACCTAGAAGAAGCTCAGCCCGAAACAAGCTCGGTGGCAAGACTTCCTGGCCGAGTTCGATTATGTGCTGGAGTATAAGCCCGGAAAGTCCAATTCCGTGGCCGACGCCTTAAGCAGGAAGTTCGAATTGGCCAACATGGTGAGCAGGCCCGATTGCCCGTGGGTTGATCGTATTAAGGAGGGGCTAAAGCATGATCAAAGAGCCCAAGCCCTCCTTCAATACGCCCAAAAGGGCTTGACGAGGATATTTTGGCTTGAGGATGACCTCCTCTACACCAAAGGACGGCAACTCTATGTATCGCTCCATGGGAAGCTTCGAAAGTAAGTCCTAAAAGAGTGCCACGACTCCAAATGGGCGGGACATCCGGGAATCCACCGCACCATGGCGCTTGTGGAAGATCAATACTTCTGGCCGCATATGCGGGATGATGTGGAGACATACGTGCGGACGTGCCTTGTCTGCCAACAAGACAAGATTGAGCAACGGCCTCCCGCAGGGCTCCTTGAACCGTTGCCCATCCCGGAACGTCCATGGGAGAGCGTCTCCCTGGACTTTATCGTGAATTTGCCCAAGTCTGAAGGGTGTCGGGCTCTCATGGTTGTGGTAGATCGCCTCTCCAAATATGTGACGTTCATGCCAACCACAATGGAATGCCCAGCCGAGGAAGCTGCCAAGCTATTCCTCAAGCACGTCGTCAAATATTGGGGCGTTCCATGCACGATCGTGAGCGATCGCAACCCTCGGTTCACCGGACGGCTTTGGACCGAGCTCTTCAAGTTGCTGGGGACGAGTCTCAATCTTTCCACCAGCATGCATCTGCAGACCGACGGACAAACCGAGTGAGTGAATGGATTGCTGGAGATCTACCTTCGGCACTATGTGAGCAATACGCAAGCGAACTAGGCACGGCTGATTGACGTGGCCCAATTCTCTTACAACTTGCAGCGGAGCGAGTCCACGAGTCAAAACCCGTTCGAAATCATGACCAGGCAGCAGCCGCTCACGCCAAGCGCAATCGCTTCGGGATATCGAGGAAGTAGCCTGGCCGCATACAAACTCGCTAAGGAATGGGGTGAGCACATGGACTTGGCCCGGGCGTGTCTGGATAGGGCCGCGAAACGCACGAAGAAATGGGCTGACAGAAAGCGACGGCATGTGGAGTTTCAGGTCGAGGACTTGGTGCTAGTCAAGTTGCACCTCGTCCTTCGGTACAGAAACGTGAACAAAGGGCTGATCCGTCGCTATGAAGGCCCTTTTCGAGTGATACAACGGATCGGGAAGGTGGCGTACAAGCTGGACATACCGTCCAAGTTCAGGCTCCACCTCGTGTTCCATGTGAGCATGTTAAAACCGTTTCATGTGGATGAGGATGATCCGGATCGGGGCACATCGCAGCGAGCGCCCCTTGGGGTGAAGACCTCCTATGATCGGGATGTTGAGTGTATCATGGCGGATCGAACCATACGGAAGAAATATCGGGCACCAAGGAAGGAGTACCTCATCCAGTGGAGAGGCCTTCCTGAGAGTGAAGCAAGCTGGGAACCCTCCGAGGCTCTGTGGGAATTCAAGGGGCACATCGAAGCCTTCCATGCCACGGACGTGACGAGGGCGTCGCCAGATTAGGTGGGGGAGAATGACATGGCCCACGGACAAGCATGATCCAAGATCGTCCGTGAGGGACCGTGTCACGTACAAAGGGCTGCCCGGAAGCAGCCCACGAACGACCCATGAGCAGAACGAGCGGAAGGCCCATGCGCAGCCCGTGGGCGACCCCTGAGCGATGCATGAGCAGCCCGTGACGGTTCAGCCGGTCGCGTGTCAGACCGACCTGCAACCCTGATCTTGCTTCTGACGCACGCCCATGATCTGCCCAAGGCCTGACGAGCGCGACCCATGGACTTCCCGCCTGCCGGGTGCAGACCATCGAGTAGCCTTCGAGTAGTCTGTAATGATTATACGGATTCAAAATGGACCGTTGGATCGGAGGGACGATCCATGGCCGAGAAGCGACCCACTCTTGTATAAATAGGGATCCCTCTCCCACCTTGTAACCAGTTCGTTCACAAGCAATATACACTCTCTTTGCCCATTCGGTTCTTGTGTTCGAGCGTGTGTGTGTGTAAGGCTGACTTGGGATCACCGATCCTAAGGCCACGCGGTGTTTGATCGATCGAAATAGATCGACCCGTGACAACTAGCCACCTACCTCTTTCCCTTTTACCGCTTCTGCCGTCTTCATTTCTTGCTCCCTCAAACACTCTCTCTCTGTTCAATTCACTCACGCCCCACGCCTTTGTCCCTCTCTTTCATTTCTCTCCACCTCACGCCCAACATCTGCCGCCACCAACCTGCTTCTCCACTTTCGTTTTTTTTCCTCTTCCCGACCTTTCACCCACGAAGCCAGCAATCAATTTCCGTCGGTTGGTTTGTTGACTCCGCAACTTTCAACGCCAACGAAGCCGAATTCCGCCAATCTTCTTCTTCTGCCACGAAGACCCCTCCATCTTGCAGCCACGCTAGCCCCACGCGTCTTGGATTCAGCAAGTTTGAGTCAACAAACCAGTGAAACTCTCCCACCGTTGACCCTGGCGGTGTCTTCGTCCACCAGCAGCTGCTGCCCCCATCGTGCAACTCATCCATCGAAGCAGCTGATCGGCAGAAGCCACGGCACCTCCAGCGAAGACCACCTGTCCACAATAAGCCCCCGTTGAAGTCCACCCCTTTGTTCGTGTCGCACGTAATAGCGGCCTCTTTTCTCGACCGCTTCAACCCATCTTCACTGCAAGTTTGGCCTAGTAGTCCAGCCTTTTGAGGCCACGCAACTTTCTCCGGCTCAACGTCAAGCCCAGTTCAGCTTCAATCTTCAGCAGCCCACTTCGCAAGCCCAGTTCGCAATTTCAGCTTTTGATCCGGCCCACTTGAGGCCACGAAGCAAACCCAAGCCCGAGACCAAGCCCGGCAATCGCTGTGGGCTTACAAAGCCTTTGGGCCCGGTCCAAGCCTGTCGATGTCATCACAAGCTCAAGTTCGGCCGCTGTTGCGCTGCCGTCGCAGTGATCCGGTCTCCGCTTTTGATCAGGTGAGTTTTGCTCACTAATCCCTTCTTAGTTTGCTAATGATGTTTAGGGGTTGATTAGATTTAATTAAGTGCAATTAGGTGGTTAGATTAGATTAAAATAATTAAATTATGAATTTACCTATGTATGTTAGGAGAATGGTTAGTGTAATTAGCAAGTAGACAAGTCATGGTGATTATTGAATGAGTCTCGGTAATTTTCCGGGCCCATCTTAGCTTTCTATTAGGCATTACAGGCCTAAGTTAGATTTATTGTATTTATTTAATAATTTTCGAAATTATTTATTTACTTATTTATTTTCTGGAAATTAGGCAAGGATAGTCGACGACCAAAATTTTATGCTGATCATCGTGGTGCATTCTGTTCATTTATTTGAGTGTTAAATTGTACTCAATTGATCTAACTCTGTTTTTAGGATTTTATTCCTAAATTAATCAATTTTGGTAATTGATTGGAAATTAACCGAGCGTTGGTTTACAACACCAAAAATATTTTGGTGGACCATATAAAATGGTGGGAATGGTGGGAGTAAAAGTATGATATTTTGGCTAAGGCCAACCGTAAAATCACACAGGCTATTTTATCAGGTATGATAAAGATGATGAAAATGGTATACTATCTTGGCCTGGAGGCCCTAATCTATCAGCTTTGGGCAAGCAATTTATTATTAGCTTTGGACAAGCATATATATATATATATATATATATATATATATATATATATATATATACAATATACTATATTATCAGCTTCGGGCGAGCTAAACTATCTATGTTTTCAGCTTTGGGCGAGCAGTCCTAGACTATGGTCGGACTCCATAGATAGTATTGAATGTACCGACCACGAAATGGTCATGATGACATATAATCGACTAGATCGATTGATCCTCTGATTGGATGTAGTGTGATGTCTGTCAGTATTATGAATTGAACTAACTTGCAGGAAATGACTGAGGCCAAGGTAAGTCATTTGACTCGTGTCGTGCTTAGGCAGCCTAAGGTGTATTGGTTTACTAATCGGGTCTTAAGGGGTAAAACTTGCTGAGACGTAGTCTCATCCGGTTGTGGGACAACGTTTCACGTCTCTAGATGGCAGAACCTGAAGAGGAGTACCTGGAGGAGAACCTCAAGGATGATTCAGAGTAGGATCCTGATGAGGATTGAGACTCCACTCCTGTCTGATGACTTTTGCTGTTGAACCTATTTGAGTAGAACTTAACCTTTTAGTATGGCTTGTATATAGGTATATATATGGCTGAGTTGTATATATATATATAAGTATGCTGGTTTTCAGGTTTCAGTTTTTAGTCCTACTTTTTTATCCCATTGCTTTATTATCTAGGGATTATTATATGCTTTCGCATGCATATTAAAATGAAAGGGGTTGGCGATGCGTCCTGGGACGTCGCTATTAATTGACCAAGGTGAGGGATGGGTGCATACCCGAGGATTGGGACGTGACATAGGCTTTCTCTTGCAGTCTCCTCAAGTGAAAGATATCGAGTTTTCGCTGCACTTCTAATAGTCGTTGAAGCTTGTATGCTGATATTTTGAGGGAAAAAGTTTAGGGGGGTCCATTAAGAAAGTACAAAGTAGACCTTCCACATAAAGCCTTTAAGTAACCATAAGTGCAATAATTCTTCAAAAATTCACTAAATGGGAGGATTTTCAATAGGCAAGTGTAATGTTGTATTACTCTTTCAAAAATAGGAAAAAAAGAAGAAGTAATGCATAACTTCTATTTTGTTGGGTCACACTTGCCTAACTTTTTTTTTTTTTTTTTTTGCGCTGGGAGAGGGGAAGGGGGGTTTCAAATTTGCATGGCAATACTTATTTTGGGCCTAAAGTTTGAAGGTCACTTGTGACAAATAGGCTCTTGCCATTATGGGCCACAATCGACATGAAGATGTTAGTTATATATATATGAACAATGATCCTTTTTGAATTTGAAAATTAGTGAAAGTACAAAGTGTCAGTATAGCTATAGAAATATCGCGCCAGTTTTTTTCTTCCCGAAAGATCGTGCTGATATAACCACAAGTCCAATATTTATTGAAAATTCACTAAATGAAAGGAGAGTCCAGGAAAAAAAAGGTCATCACAGTTAAAATCTATGTAGTCTAGATATGTATAGATATCATAATGCGTACTTACTGAATAGAATAAGGACATATTTTTATGACTAGATTCACTGTTCAGATACTATACATTGATAAGCCCTCGTGTTCATTAAGTTTTGTTGCATGAACTAGTACCGCATTTCCCCAAGCAACTAATAATTTGAGTCAAGCCCGTGGTGAATAACTTGGCTCTGCTGAATGAAAAGCATCTGTCTTTCGTCTATACTGTCTGAGATTAGACAACAAGCAGTTTCAATGGCATTCATTACATGAGAAAGAGTGAGAGGGAAGATATTGTAATCTAGAAGTATCGAATTCAACTAGTCAAGGATTAAAGTCTAGTATCTACGGTTCTTGAGGTATCTACGTCTCTTAATTTACATTGGTACGCTCGACGTTTATTGTTATCTCGGGGCACCCTTCGACTACATGATTAGGAAGTCCTTGCCCTGCAGATGGTGCCCCCTGCTCATTGATTAAGACAACGTCAATTTTGCTGGAGTCGCTTGACAGACGCGGGGGGAAGTTGGTATGTTCTATAATTTCAACAGCTGCAATCTCATTGGCACCATCTTCCATATTTCTATCTCTAAATCTAGCTTTCCTAAAAGTATGGGAGTTGAGGTCTCTTTGATGAAATCTTCTTCCCAATGCAACAATTCTCTCCCGCATTGTACCTGAGGAACTTGTAACGACATGCCAATTTCTTTTGAAGAACCTGACCATGAAAATGAGGAGAGCTAAAACAGCAGCAGCTCCAGCAATCAAGAATAGGCCCCGGAAACTATCAAGACTCAAGCTGCTAGAAGAAATTGAGTTAGTCGAATTAAGGCAGCTGGTTTTTGATGTAAGCCACCTGTTTTCGATTTCCGGCATTTCAGGCCCTTCAGTTACGTTGAGGATTGCTTTGAAATATCCGACACTAGCGGAGACCCTTTAGGAAAACCTGTAAACCAAAAGAAGCATTACATAAGATTTTGATCAAAGAAATAGTGAATAATTCTAGCAATTGAAAGATTTGAGAGATTGAGGACTTACAAAGCCAAATCCAGCAGTTTTAAAGGTCGGGATCATAGTATATTTGTTGCAATATAGTTTAATGTAGGGGACTTCATCGAATGCTGCTGCAATCCCCCCCTTTGCACTTCCATTGGAAAGAAGCGCATCACATTCTTTGGAAGACTGATAAGATATAAGTCTAGAATCATCAAACTTCATTTGCTTTAGCATTTCGAGAACAAAAGAGCCATCCTGGTATCCCACTTTTTCTCCACTCTTTAGGAGCTGATCCACATCAGCTATAGTTGGTTGAAGATTTTGCACCACCAAAAGAGAGCTCAAACTTGCAGTATAACTTTGCGTTAGTATAAGTACCACAAAAACCCACACTATCACAACAAATGTTGCTAGATTGCTTGATACACTCTCCCCTGCAATCCAAATTAAGGGGAGCACGTAAGTTATCTAAGAACAATATGTATATCGTAAAGTTCAATTGATCTATAAAACTGAAGGGTGATTACTCTGTGCAAAGACCATGGTTGAAAACGAGAACCAGAAGCTCGTGCCAACTTGGTGTGCTGCTGACCCCTGAAATCTTCGTTGATTTGATGTTCGAGAATCCACACGACCAATGCCATAAACACAAAGAAGCATCCGGTTGTTAGCCAAAGGTCCCAGGTGAGGGGCTTCAAGAAACCCAAGCATTCTTGCTCTTGTTGTCCTTGTATGGCACGAGCATCGAAACACCGGATTGGGTGTATGGTAAGGTGAATTCTACGTACGATGATCTGTTCGCAATGATCGTTGTATCCCCCACCACTGCATCATAGTTCTGTTACAACATAAGGAAGGCAGATATTTTCTTTATCAACCCCATGATAGCATAGTTAGTTTCAACATCTAAAAAAGGGAAATCAAGCACTCACAATGAGTTATCTTACCTGGTTATATACTTGATCAATCATGTCATCATAACTGCCATTGCTACTTCCATTTGGCAAGGCAAATGGAATAAGTTCATAAACCACATCATAAGGCAATTTTTTTATCACGGCTCGAAAGATGTCAATACAGTATCCAGTAACGCTGTATGTGTTTGTGCTAGGTACATGAGTCACCGTCACGAATTGTTTGAAACCATTCTTTACGGGAACTAAGATTTTAACTTCTTCCCACTCGTTGGAATCTCCCATCCCCTAGGAAAAGAGGTCGAATCTCCTGGCCATATTATTGATCCGAGATTACTCTTCGAAGTGGAATATTTGCCTATGTTGGATGAATTCAAATCTCTTAGTAGCCCATTTTCTTGCGTCCAAAACCCAATCCGTCTTGCTGCATTTCCGTTGATATTAACAATCTGGAATGCTAACGACTCTAGCTGCCCATTGACGAGGCTAAAATTTCCAGTGAGGCCTGCGAATGTCGTGTCGGCTAGTTTTTGGAGAAGTTTCTGACCATTTTGAGAGACCCCAATAGTGTCAAGATCCGTCGCATTTGTCGAAGCATTTAACGCTTGGAAGGTAAAATTTACAGCACCCATTTCCTCGATAGCCATTGCCAGAGCCCAAGCAGCGTCATAAGCCCAGTATCCGAAAATGTTCAACTTAGGATTAAGGACGGATGGGTTGTCTTTTTTGGAATTTCACCTTCCATCGTACCGTAAAGTTGTCTAGGTTTTGCGTGTCCGGGACATAAGTCTTGATGCCCAGCACTCCTTGCATCGAACCGGTGACAACAGACGAATCCATCGAATTCAATCGGTCAGTAATTCCATTAGTCAAGATCCACACATAACCTTCGCTCATCATTCCTATCTCTTTTGCTTTGGCAAATAGTCGAGAACCAAGGATAGTTGACATGTGCACGATGAAGACCCTCGTTTGCATCGTCTTTAACTTGTAGAGTTCTCGTAGGATTTGATCGTCCGTGGCCGAAGGAGGTATGAGGCTCTATAGGACACTCGCGTGTCGACTTCTTCCAAAGCATCAGTAAGAGAAGGTATGACGCCTTCTCCGAACTCGTTCTCCACATATATGAGGACAGCTTTTTCCAGCCAAAGGCTTGCTTGACCGCGCTTATGGCATTCACTTGGGACGAGTCATTTTGTGCGGCTCGAATGAAGCATGGACTCCGAATCGAACTGAGGGACGGACTAGTAGCGGAAAAAGAGATGATGGGCACATGAGATTTGTTTCCAAGGTCAATGATGAAGTCTGCTTGTACTGAACCTTGAGGGCCTATTATGGCTTGGACTTGCTTATTCTTTATCAAATCAAGTGCTGCAAAGGTGAACCAGAAAGACGGTGAAACAAAAACAGGGCAGACAATACTTGATGCAAGATTATAGAAATAGAATGTTTCAGATAAAGAAGAATAGGAGTTTGAAGTTGGAATATAATTATTTACCTGATTGAAGGCATTCAATTGTTGCCTTTGACATCCTTTGGCATATTAAATAGCATACCAATCAGAAACTACTTTTTTGGGTAAAGATCAGAAACTACTTCTTTCATATAAGTAAATTTAGAAAAGAAATAAGAGTGGATAAATTGGCCCAGACACGATCAAGTCGATTCTTCTTTATCATTAAGTTGACTTCTTTATCACATGGCTTCAGAAAATTCCACTCCAGCATTCAAGCCCCATTTTTTAAATGTATGGATTTCGTGAGAGCACACCTATGTGACATTATAGTATATATCAAGCCCCTCAACGTCCATATTAAACTACTTTCTTGCATTAACAATTATTTGATGGAACATGGAACTTTAGTTGGTTTACCTCACCATTAATCCCACACAACTTCCATGAAAATAATTAATCACTAGCTCGGCTCGACCAAACTCGATAACCATGATTTTTGGCTAAACTAAATAAAAATCAGAAAATCAATAATATTATTTTTGACACCTAATTTTTGCTCAAATTATTGCATATAAATTATCTAGGTATTTAAATGGAAGATATTTTTCCTTAAAAAAAAAATTAAAAATTAATTAATTATAAAATTATAAAAAAAAAAAGAAAAAAATTTGGGGCCAATGATCTAAATGTGACTAACCAAGCCCAAGAGGTCAAACTGAATCAAAACGGCAATTTGGGGCCAAAATGCAATTTTCAAAAGTTGAGGGACCAATTCGCAAATTTTTGTAAAGTTTCACCCGAGCCCTTAAATCATCATCTGGGCCTCCAATTGAGTTGAAATCGAATTTGAGCCGGGTCGAATCTATCAAATTGGCCAAAATGACCAAACTTGCATTAAATTGGGTATTTTCGGATAAGAAGATGGCCAACTTTGAGGGATCTTTTTGCAAACTTGGGTGGAAAAATCACAACCTGATCAAGTTCTTAAACTACTATATATGAGCTTGCTAATTGATAAAAAATATCAGCCAAATTCGTGGATTAAAGCGCCTAAACCAGCTGACAAACCCCAGTCCACGAGTTGGTTTGAAGTCAGAGTTGTTGAGTGGGCAACTTGGTGGCCCCACCATATCCTCCGTAGCTCTCCAACCGGCCTGATCTTTGCACGTGATGGAAGACCGTAATGAGTAGTGCAAGTGGACGGAAATTTGTCAGGGATAAGCTGTTGGAAGCACGGGAAAGTCGCAGCAAAATCGGCACACTCAACATCTGCAAAATGGGAAAATCTTGACTAAGTCAGAAAGTTGTTGGACTGCTTAGTTGGTAGGCCTGGCAGGAGGACAAAAAGCCGGTCAGGAGAGATCGTTGAATGCAGGAGAGAAGATCTATGAAGCATGCTCTTTCGAGAAAGGGAGAAAGAAGACGAGAGAGAGAGGAGAGAGCTCGGAATCGTCCCCAAAGACGCCCTCAGAAGCAACTCCAGAAGAGCAAACCCAGAAATTCCAGATCAACCTTCTGAGAGAAAATGGAGATTTTCGCAAACTTGCAGCCAAAATTAGCCAAAACCTTAAACTAGGGAGTGAAACTTCACCAAATATATTTCCATCCATAGGTCGCACGCCCAAAATGAAGATCGGGAAGGCCTCCTAAAGCCCCCCGAAAATAGTGCCCTCCTGGCAGGCCAAGAAAGTCCGAAATTTTTTTCACTTTCAGCTCGAAGGAACCAGTTTCCACGTGCTTCCAGAGGAAAATTTCGTGGTTTCCTTGGCCAAGAGTCACTTGGAAAAGGAACTAGGAAGCAAGGTAATAATCCTAGATGTATTTTTGTTCGATTTTGAACATGTCTTGATCATGAAAATCGAGAAGGAAACTAGCCCGAAGAACTGATTTCTGAAGCTAAAATTTTCTAAGTGTTTAAAACCTCTTCAATGCCCCTACATGTTTGACTTGTTACTC